>NW_026562132.1:7500-247500 GCF_028858705.1 Grus americana
AAAAAAAAAAAAAAAAAAAAAAAAAAAAAAAAAAAAAAAAAAAAAAAAAAAAAAAAAAAAAAAAAAAAAAAAAAAAAAAAAAAAAAAAAAAAAAAAAAAAAAAAAAAAAAAAAAAAAAAAAAAAAAAAAAAAAAAAAAAAAAAAAAAAAAAAAAAAAAAAAAAAAAAAAAAAAAAAAAAAAAAAAAAAAAAAAAAAAAAAAAAAAAAAAAAAAAAAAAAAAAAAAAAAAAAAAAAAAAAAAAAAAAAAAAAAAAAAAAAAAAAAAAAAAAAAAAAAAAAAAAAAAAAAAAAAAAAAAAAAAAAAAAAAAAAAAAAAAAAAAAAAAAAAAAAAAAAAAAAAAAAAAAAAAAAAAAAAAAAAAAAAAAAAAAAAAAAAAAAAAAAAAAAAAAAAAAAAAAAAAAAAAAAAAAAAAAAAAAAAAAAAAAAAAAAAAAAAAAAAAAAAAAAAAAAAAAAAAAAAAAAAAAAAAAAAAAAAAAAAAAAAAAAAAAAAAAAAAAAAAAAAAAAAAAAAAAAAAAAAAAAAAAAAAAAAAAAAAAAAAAAAAAAAAAAAAAAAAAAAAAAAAAAAAAAAAAAAAAAAAAAAAAAAAAAAAAAAAAAAAAAAAAAAAAAAAAAAAAAAAAAAAAAAAAAAAAAAAAAAAAAAAAAAAAAAAAAAAAAAAAAAAAAAAAAAAAAAAAAAAAAAAAAAAAAAAAAAAAAAAAAAAAAAAAAAAAAAAAAAAAAAAAAAAAAAAAAAAAAAAAAAAAAAAAAAAAAAAAAAAAAAAAAAAAAAAAAAAAAAAAAAAAAAAAAAAAAAAAAAAAAAAAAAAAAAAAAAAAAAAAAAAAAAAAAAAAAAAAAAAAAAAAAAAAAAAAAAAAAAAAAAAAAAAAAAAAAAAAAAAAAAAAAAAAAAAAAAAAAAAAAAAAAAAAAAAAAAAAAAAAAAAAAAAAAAAAAAAAAAAAAAAAAAAAAAAAAAAAAAAAAAAAAAAAAAAAAAAAAAAAAAAAAAAAAAAAAAAAAAAAAAAAAAAAAAAAAAAAAAAAAAAAAAAAAAAAAAAAAAAAAAAAAAAAAAAAAAAAAAAAAAAAAAAAAAAAAAAAAAAAAAAAAAAAAAAAAAAAAAAAAAAAAAAAAAAAAAAAAAAAAAAAAAAAAAAAAAAAAAAAAAAAAAAAAAAAAAAAAAAAAAAAAAAAAAAAAAAAAAAAAAAAAAAAAAAAAAAAAAAAAAAAAAAAAAAAAAAAAAAAAAAAAAAAAAAAAAAAAAAAAAAAAAAAAAAAAAAAAAAAAAAAAAAAAAAAAAAAAAAAAAAAAAAAAAAAAAAAAAAAAAAAAAAAAAAAAAAAAAAAAAAAAAAAAAAAAAAAAAAAAAAAAAAAAAAAAAAAAAAAAAAAAAAAAAAAAAAAAAAAAAAAAAAAAAAAAAAAAAAAAAAAAAAAAAAAAAAAAAAAAAAAAAAAAAAAAAAAAAAAAAAAAAAAAAAAAAAAAAAAAAAAAATAAAAAAAAAAAAAAAAAAAAAAAAAAAAAAAAAAAAAAAAAAAAAAAAAAAAAAAAAAAAAAAAAAAAAAAAAAAAAAAAAAAAAAAAAAAAAAAAAAAAAAAAAAAAAAAAAAAAAAAAAAAAAAAAAAAAAAAAAAAAAAAAAAAAAAAAAAAAAAAAAAAAAAAAAAAAAAAAAAAAAAAAAAAAAAAAAAAAAAAAAAAAAAAAAAAAAAAAAAAAAAAAAAAAAAAAAAAAAAAAAAAAAAAAAAAAAAAAAAAAAAAAAAAAAAAAAAAAAAAAAAAAAAAAAAAAAAAAAAAAAAAAAAAAAAAAAAAAAAAAAAAAAAAAAAAAAAAAAAAAAAAAAAAAAAAAAAAAAAAAAAAAAAAAAAAAAAAAAAAAAAAAAAAAAAAAAAAAAAAAAAAAAAAAAAAAAAAAAAAAAAAAAAAAAAAAAAAAAAAAAAAAAAAAAAAAAAAAAAAAAAAAAAAAAAAAAAAAAAAAAAAAAAAAAAAAAAAAAAAAAAAAAAAAAAAAAAAAAAAAAAAAAAAAAAAAAAAAAAAAAAAAAAAAAAAAAAAAAAAAAAAAAAAAAAAAAAAAAAAAAAAAAAAAAAAAAAAAAAAAAAAAAAAAAAAAAAAAAAAAAAAAAAAAAAAAAAAAAAAAAAAAAAAAAAAAAAAAAAAAAAAAAAAAAAAAAAAAAAAAAAAAAAAAAAAAAAAAAAAAAAAAAAAAAAAAAAAAAAAAAAAAAAAAAAAAAAAAAAAAAAAAAAAAAAAAAAAAAAAAAAAAAAAAAAAAAAAAAAAAAAAAAAAAAAAAAAAAAAAAAAAAAAAAAAAAAAAAAAAAAAAAAAAAAAAAAAAAAAAAAAAAAAAAAAAAAAAAAAAAAAAAAAAAAAAAAAAAAAAAAAAAAAAAAAAAAAAAAAAAAAAAAAAAAAAAAAAAAAAAAAAAAAAAAAAAAAAAAAAAAAAAAAAAAAAAAAAAAAAAAAAAAAAAAAAAAAAAAAAAAAAAAAAAAAAAAAAAAAAAAAAAAAAAAAAAAAAAAAAAAAAAAAAAAAAAAAAAAAAAAAAAAAAAAAAAAAAAAAAAAAAAAAAAAAAAAAAAAAAAAAAAAAAAAAAAAAAAAAAAAAAAAAAAAAAAAAAAAAAAAAAAAAAAAAAAAAAAAAAAAAAAAAAAAAAAAAAAAAAAAAAAAAAAAAAAAAAAAAAAAAAAAAAAAAAAAAAAAAAAAAAAAAAAAAAAAAAAAAAAAAAAAAAAAAAAAAAAAAAAAAAAAAAAAAAAAAAAAAAAAAAAAAAAAAAAAAAAAAAAAAAAAAAAAAAAAAAAAAAAAAAAAAAAAAAAAAAAAAAAAAAAAAAAAAAAAAAAAAAAAAAAAAAAAAAAAAAAAAAAAAAAAAAAAAAAAAAAAAAAAAAAAAAAAAAAAAAAAAAAAAAAAAAAAAAAAAAAAAAAAAAAAAAAAAAAAAAAAAAAAAAAAAAAAAAAAAAAAAAAAAAAAAAAAAAAAAAAAAAAAAAAAAAAAAAAAAAAAAAAAAAAAAAAAAAAAAAAAAAAAAAAAAAAAAAAAAAAAAAAAAAAAAAAAAAAAAAAAAAAAAAAAAAAAAAAAAAAAAAAAAAAAAAAAAAAAAAAAAAAAAAAAAAAAAAAAAAAAAAAAAAAAAAAAAAAAAAAAAAAAAAAAAAAAAAAAAAAAAAAAAAAAAAAAAAAAAAAAAAAAAAAAAAAAAAAAAAAAAAAAAAAAAAAAAAAAAAAAAAAAAAAAAAAAAAAAAAAAAAAAAAAAAAAAAAAAAAAAAAAAAAAAAAAAAAAAAAAAAAAAAAAAAAAAAAAAAAAAAAAAAAAAAAAAAAAAAAAAAAAAAATAAAAAAAAAAAAAAAAAAAAAAAAAAAAAAAAAAAAAAAAAAAAAAAAAAAAAAAAAAAAAAAAAAAAAAAAAAAAAAAAAAAAAAAAAAAAAAAAAAAAAAAAAAAAAAAAAAAAAAAAAAAAAAAAAAAAAAAAAAAAAAAAAAAAAAAAAAAAAAAAAAAAAAAAAAAAAAAAAAAAAAAAAAAAAAAAAAAAAAAAAAAAAAAAAAAAAAAAAAAAAAAAAAAAAAAAAAAAAAAAAAAAAAAAAAAAAAAAAAAAAAAAAAAAAAAAAAAAAAAAAAAAAAAAAAAAAAAAAAAAATAAAAAAAAAAAAAAAAAAAAAAAAAAAAAAAAAAAAAAAAAAAAAAAAAAAAAAAAAAAAAAAAAAAAAAAAAAAAAAAAAAAAAAAAAAAAAAAAAAAAAAAAAAAAAAAAAAAAAAAAAAAAAAAAAAAAAAAAAAAAAAAAAAAAAAAAAAAAAAAAAAAAAAAAAAAAAAAAAAAAAAAAAAAAAAAAAAAAAAAAAAAAAAAAAAAAAAAAAAAAAAAAAAAAAAAAAAAAAAAAAAAAAAAAAAAAAAAAAAAAAAAAAAAAAAAAAAAAAAAAAAAAAAAAAAAAAAAAAAAAAAAAAAAAAAAAAAAAAAAAAAAAAAAAAAAAAAAAAAAAAAAAAAAAAAAAAAAAAAAAAAAAAAAAAAAAAAAAAAAAAAAAAAAAAAAAAAAAAAAAAAAAAAAAAAAAAAAAAAAAAAAAAAAAAAAAAAAAAAAAAAAAAAAAAAAAAAAAAAAAAAAAAAAAAAAAAAAAAAAAAAAAAAAAAAAAAAAAAAAAAAAAAAAAAAAAAAAAAAAAAAAAAAAAAAAAAAAAAAAAAAAAAAAAAAAAAAAAAAAAAAAAAAAAAAAAAAAAAAAAAAAAAAAAAAAAAAAAAAAAAAAAAAAAAAAAAAAAAAAAAAAAAAAAAAAAAAAAAAAAAAAAAAAAAAAAAAAAAAAAAAAAAAAAAAAAAAAAAAAAAAAAAAAAAAAAAAAAAAAAAAAAAAAAAAAAAAAAAAAAAAAAAAAAAAAAAAAAAAAAAAAAAAAAAAAAAAAAAAAAAAAAAAAAAAAAAAAAAAAAAAAAAAAAAAAAAAAAAAAAAAAAAAAAAAAAAAAAAAAAAAAAAAAAAAAAAAAAAAAAAAAAAAAAAAAAAAAAAAAAAAAAAAAAAAAAAAAAAAAAAAAAAAAAAAAAAAAAAAAAAAAAAAAAAAAAAAAAAAAAAAAAAAAAAAAAAAAAAAAAAAAAAAAAAAAAAAAAAAAAAAAAAAAAAAAAAAAAAAAAAAAAAAAAAAAAAAAAAAAAAAAAAAAAAAAAAAAAAAAAAAAAAAAAAAAAAAAAAAAAAAAAAAAAAAAAAAAAAAAAAAAAAAAAAAAAAAAAAAAAAAAAAAAAAAAAAAAAAAAAAAAAAAAAAAAAAAAAAAAAAAAAAAAAAAAAAAAAAAAAAAAAAAAAAAAAAAAAAAAAAAAAAAAAAAAAAAAAAAAAAAAAAAAAAAAAAAAAAAAAAAAAAAAAAAAAAAAAAAAAAAAAAAAAAAAAAAAAAAAAAAAAAAAAAAAAAAAAAAAAAAAAAAAAAAAAAAAAAAAAAAAAAAAAAAAAAAAAAAAAAAAAAAAAAAAAAAAAAAAAAAAAAAAAAAAAAAAAAAAAAAAAAAAAAAAAAAAAAAAAAAAAAAAAAAAAAAAAAAAAAAAAAAAAAAAAAAAAAAAAAAAAAAAAAAAAAAAAAAAAAAAAAAAAAAAAAAAAAAAAAAAAAAAAAAAAAAAAAAAAAAAAAAAAAAAAAAAAAAAAAAAAAAAAAAAAAAAAAAAAAAAAAAAAAAAAAAAAAAAAAAAAAAAAAAAAAAAAAAAAAAAAAAAAAAAAAAAAAAAAAAAAAAAAAAAAAAAAAAAAAAAAAAAAAAAAAAAAAAAAAAAAAAAAAAAAAAAAAAAAAAAAAAAAAAAAAAAAAAATAAAAAAAAAAAAAAAAAAAAAAAAAAAAAAAAAAAAAAAAAAAAAAAAAAAAAAAAAAAAAAAAAAAAAAAAAAAAAAAAAAAAAAAAAAAAAAAAAAAAAAAAAAAAAAAAAAAAAAAAAAAAAAAAAAAAAAAAAAAAAAAAAAAAAAAAAAAAAAAAAAAAAAAAAAAAAAAAAAAAAAAAAAAAAAAAAAAAAAAAAAAAAAAAAAAAAAAAAAAAAAAAAAAAAAAAAAAAAAAAAAAAAAAAAAAAAAAAAAAAAAAAAAAAAAAAAAAAAAAAAAAAAAAAAAAAAAAAAAAAAAAAAAAAAAAAAAAAAAAAAAAAAAAAAAAAAAAAAAAAAAAAAAAAAAAAAAAAAAAAAAAAAAAAAAAAAAAAAAAAAAAAAAAAAAAAAAAAAAAAAAAAAAAAAAAAAAAAAAAAAAAAAAAAAAAAAAAAAAAAAAAAAAAAAAAAAAAAAAAAAAAAAAAAAAAAAAAAAAAAAAAAAAAAAAAAAAAAAAAAAAAAAAAAAAAAAAAAAAAAAAAAAAAAAAAAAAAAAAAAAAAAAAAAAAAAAAAAAAAAAAAAAAAAAAAAAAAAAAAAAAAAAAAAAAAAAAAAAAAAAAAAAAAAAAAAAAAAAAAAAAAAAAAAAAAAAAAAAAAAAAAAAAAAAAAAAAAAAAAAAAAAAAAAAAAAAAAAAAAAAAAAAAAAAAAAAAAAAAAAAAAAAAAAAAAAAAAAAAAAAAAAAAAAAAAAAAAAAAAAAAAAAAAAAAAAAAAAAAAAAAAAAAAAAAAAAAAAAAAAAAAAAAAAAAAAAAAAAAAAAAAAAAAAAAAAAAAAAAAAAAAAAAAAAAAAAAAAAAAAAAAAAAAAAAAAAAAAAAAAAAAAAAAAAAAAAAAAAAAAAAAAAAAAAAAAAAAAAAAAAAAAAAAAAAAAAAAAAAAAAAAAAAAAAAAAAAAAAAAAAAAAAAAAAAAAAAAAAAAAAAAAAAAAAAAAAAAAAAAAAAAAAAAAAAAAAAAAAAAAAAAAAAAAAAAAAAAAAAAAAAAAAAAAAAAAAAAAAAAAAAAAAAAAAAAAAAAAAAAAAAAAAAAAAAAAAAAAAAAAAAAAAAAAAAAAAAAAAAAAAAAAAAAAAAAAAAAAAAAAAAAAAAAAAAAAAAAAAAAAAAAAAAAAAAAAAAAAAAAAAAAAAAAAAAAAAAAAAAAAAAAAAAAAAAAAAAAAAAAAAAAAAAAAAAAAAAAAAAAAAAAAAAAAAAAAAAAAAAAAAAAAAAAAAAAAAAAAAAAAAAAAAAAAAAAAAAAAAAAAAAAAAAAAAAAAAAAAAAAAAAAAAAAAAAAAAAAAAAAAAAAAAAAAAAAAAAAAAAAAAAAAAAAAAAAAAAAAAAAAAAAAAAAAAAAAAAAAAAAAAAAAAAAAAAAAAAAAAAAAAAAAAAAAAAAAAAAAAAAAAAAAAAAAAAAAAAAAAAAAAAAAAAAAAAAAAAAAAAAAAAAAAAAAAAAAAAAAAAAAAAAAAAAAAAAAAAAAAAAAAAAAAAAAAAAAAAAAAAAAAAAAAAAAAAAAAAAAAAAAAAAAAAAAAAAAAAAAAAAAAAAAAAAAAAAAAAAAAAAAAAAAAAAAAAAAAAAAAAAAAAAAAAAAAAAAAAAAAAAAAAAAAAAAAAAAAAAAAAAAAAAAAAAAAAAAAAAAAAAAAAAAAAAAAAAAAAAAAAAAAAAAAAAAAAAAAAAAAAAAAAAAAAAAAAAAAAAAAAAAAAAAAAAAAAAAAAAAAAAAAAAAAAAAAAAAAAAAAAAAAAAAAAAAAAAAAAAAAAAAAAAAAAAAAAAAAAAAAAAAAAAAAAAAAAAAAAAAAAAAAAAAAAAAAAAAAAAAAAAAAAAAAAAAAAAAAAAAAAAAAAAAAAAAAAAAAAAAAAAAAAAAAAAAAAAAAAAAAAAAAAAAAAAAAAAAAAAAAAAAAAAAAAAAAAAAAAAAAAAAAAAAAAAAAAAAATAAAAAAAAAAAAAAAAAAAAAAAAAAAAAAAAAAAAAAAAAAAAAAAAAAAAAAAAAAAAAAAAAAAAAAAAAAAAAAAAAAAAAAAAAAAAAAAAAAAAAAAAAAAAAAAAAAAAAAAAAAAAAAAAAAAAAAAAAAAAAAAAAAAA
This sequence comes from Grus americana, assembly GCF_028858705.1. Classification (NCBI taxonomy): domain Eukaryota; kingdom Metazoa; phylum Chordata; class Aves; order Gruiformes; family Gruidae; genus Grus; species Grus americana. The sequence goes on from NW_026562132.1 coordinate 14,838, forward strand.
AAAAAAAAAAAAAAAAAAAAAAAAAAAAAAAAAAAAAAAAAAAAAAAAAAAAAAAAAAAAAAAAAAAAAAAAAAAAAAAAAAAAAAAAAAAAAAAAAAAAAAAAAAAAAAAAAAAAAAAAAAAAAAAAAAAAAAAAAAAAAAAAAAAAAAAAAAAAAAAAAAAAAAAAAAAAAAAAAAAAAAAAAAAAAAAAAAAAAAAAAAAAAAAAAAAAAAAAAAAAAAAAAAAAAAAAAAAAAAAAAAAAAAAAAAAAAAAAAAAAAAAAAAAAAAAAAAAAAAAAAAAAAAAAAAAAAAAAAAAAAAAAAAAAAAAAAAAAAAAAAAAAAAAAAAAAAAAAAAAAAAAAAAAAAAAAAAAAAAAAAAAAAAAAAAAAAAAAAAAAAAAAAAAAAAAAAAAAAAAAAAAAAAAAAAAAAAAAAAAAAAAAAAAAAAAAAAAAAAAAAAAAAAAAAAAAAAAAAAAAAAAAAAAAAAAAAAAAAAAAAAAAAAAAAAAAAAAAAAAAAAAAAAAAAAAAAAAAAAAAAAAAAAAAAAAAAAAAAAAAAAAAAAAAAAAAAAAAAAAAAAAAAAAAAAAAAAAAAAAAAAAAAAAAAAAAAAAAAAAAAAAAAAAAAAAAAAAAAAAAAAAAAAAAAAAAAAAAAAAAAAAAAAAAAAAAAAAAAAAAAAAAAAAAAAAAAAAAAAAAAAAAAAAAAAAAAAAAAAAAAAAAAAAAAAAAAAAAAAAAAAAAAAAAAAAAAAAAAAAAAAAAAAAAAAAAAAAAAAAAAAAAAAAAAAAAAAAAAAAAAAAAAAAAATAAAAAAAAAAAAAAAAAAAAAAAAAAAAAAAAAAAAAAAAAAAAAAAAAAAAAAAAAAAAAAAAAAAAAAAAAAAAAAAAAAAAAAAAAAAAAAAAAAAAAAAAAAAAAAAAAAAAAAAAAAAAAAAAAAAAAAAAAAAAAAAAAAAAAAAAAAAAAAAAAAAAAAAAAAAAAAAAAAAAAAAAAAAAAAAAAAAAAAAAAAAAAAAAAAAAAAAAAAAAAAAAAAAAAAAAAAAAAAAAAAAAAAAAAAAAAAAAAAAAAAAAAAAAAAAAAAAAAAAAAAAAAAAAAAAAAAAAAAAAAAAAAAAAAAAAAAAAAAAAAAAAAAAAAAAAAAAAAAAAAAAAAAAAAAAAAAAAAAAAAAAAAAAAAAAAAAAAAAAAAAAAAAAAAAAAAAAAAAAAAAAAAAAAAAAAAAAAAAAAAAAAAAAAAAAAAAAAAAAAAAAAAAAAAAAAAAAAAAAAAAAAAAAAAAAAAAAAAAAAAAAAAAAAAAAAAAAAAAAAAAAAAAAAAAAAAAAAAAAAAAAAAAAAAAAAAAAAAAAAAAAAAAAAAAAAAAAAAAAAAAAAAAAAAAAAAAAAAAAAAAAAAAAAAAAAAAAAAAAAAAAAAAAAAAAAAAAAAAAAAAAAAAAAAAAAAAAAAAAAAAAAAAAAAAAAAAAAAAAAAAAAAAAAAAAAAAAAAAAAAAAAAAAAAAAAAAAAAAAAAAAAAAAAAAAAAAAAAAAAAAAAAAAAAAAAAAAAAAAAAAAAAAAAAAAAAAAAAAAAAAAAAAAAAAAAAAAAAAAAAAAAAAAAAAAAAAAAAAAAAAAAAAAAAAAAAAAAAAAAAAAAAAAAAAAAAAAAAAAAAAAAAAAAAAAAAAAAAAAAAAAAAAAAAAAAAAAAAAAAAAAAAAAAAAAAAAAAAAAAAAAAAAAAAAAAAAAAAAAAAAAAAAAAAAAAAAAAAAAAAAAAAAAAAAAAAAAAAAAAAAAAGAAAAAAAAAAAAAAAAAAAAAAAAAAAAAAAAAAAAAAAAAAAAAAAAAAAAAAAAAAAAAAAAAAAAAAAAAAAAAAAAAAAAAAAAAAAAAAAAAAAAAAAAAAAAAAAAAAAAAAAAAAAAAAAAAAAAAAAAAAAAAAAAAAAAAAAAAAAAAAAAAAAAAAAAAAAAAAAAAAAAAAAAAAAAAAAAAAAAAAAAAAAAAAAAAAAAAAAAAAAAAAAAAAAAAAAAAAAAAAAAAAAAAAAAAAAAAAAAAAAAAAAAAAAAAAAAAAAAAAAAAAAAAAAAAAAAAAAAAAAAAAAAAAAAAAAAAAAAAAAAAAAAAAAAAAAAAAAAAAAAAAAAAAAAAAAAAAAAAAAAAAAAAAAAAAAAAAAAAAAAAAAAAAAAAAAAAAAAAAAAAAAAAAAAAAAAAAAAAAAAAAAAAAAAAAAAAAAAAAAAAAAAAAAAAAAAAAAAAAAAAAAAAAAAAAAAAAAAAAAAAAAAAAAAAAAAAAAAAAAAAAAAAAAAAAAAAAAAAAAAAAAAAAAAAAAAAAAAAAAAAAAAAAAAAAAAAAAAAAAAAAAAAAAAAAAAAAAAAAAAAAAAAAAAAAAAAAAAAAAAAAAAAAAAAAAAAAAAAAAAAAAAAAAAAAAAAAAAAAAAAAAAAAAAAAAAAAAAAAAAAAAAAAAAAAAAAAAAAAAAAAAAAAAAAAAAAAAAAAAAAAAAAAAAAAAAAAAAAAAAAAAAAAAAAAAAAAAAAAAAAAAAAAAAAAAAAAAAAAAAAAAAAAAAAAAAAAAAAAAAAAAAAAAAAAAAAAAAAAAAAAAAAAAAAAAAAAAAAAAAAAAAAAAAAAAAAAAAAAAAAAAAAAAAAAAAAAAAAAAAAAAAAAAAAAAAAAAAAAAAAAAAAAAAAAAAAAAAAAAAAAAAAAAAAAAAAAAAAAAAAAAAAAAAAAAAAAAAAAAAAAAAAAAAAAAAAAAAAAAAAAAAAAAAAAAAAAAAAAAAAAAAAAAAAAAAAAAAAAAAAAAAAAAAAAAAAAAAAAAAAAAAAAAAAAAAAAAAAAAAAAAAAAAAAAAAAAAAAAAAAAAAAAAAAAAAAAAAAAAAAAAAAAAAAAAAAAAAAAAAAAAAAAAAAAAAAAAAAAAAAAAAAAAAAAAAAAAAAAAAAAAAAAAAAAAAAAAAAAAAAAAAAAAAAAAAAAAAAAAAAAAAAAAAAAAAAAAAAAAAAAAAAAAAAAAAAAAAAAAAAAAAAAAAAAAAAAAAAAAAAAAAAAAAAAAAAAAAAAAAAAAAAAAAAAAAAAAAAAAAAAAAAAAAAAAAAAAAAAAAAAAAAAAAAAAAAAAAAAAAAAAAAAAAAAAAAAAAAAAAAAAAAAAAAAAAAAAAAAAAAAAAAAAAAAAAAAAAAAAAAAAAAAAAAAAAAAAAAAAAAAAAAAAAAAAAAAAAAAAAAAAAAAAAAAAAAAAAAAAAAAAAAAAAAAAAAAAAAAAAAAAAAAAAAAAAAAAAAAAAAAAAAAAAAAAAAAAAAAAAAAAAAAAAAAAAAAAAAAAAAAAAAAAAAAAAAAAAAAAAAAAAAAAAAAAAAAAAAAAAAAAAAAAAAAAAAAAAAAAAAAAAAAAAAAAAAAAAAAAAAAAAAAAAAAAAAAAAAAAAAAAAAAAAAAAAAAAAAAAAAAAAAAAAAAAAAAAAAAAAAAAAAAAAAAAAAAAAAAAAAAAAAAAAAAAAAAAAAAAAAAAAAAAAAAAAAAAAAAAAAAAAAAAAAAAAAAAAAAAAAAATAAAAAAAAAAAAAAAAAAAAAAAAAAAAAAAAAAAAAAAAAAAAAAAAAAAAAAAAAAAAAAAAAAAAAAAAAAAAAAAAAAAAAAAAAAAAAAAAAAAAAAAAAAAAAAAAAAAAAAAAAAAAAAAAAAAAAAAAAAAAAAAAAAAAAAAAAAAAAAAAAAAAAAAAAAAAAAAAAAAAAAAAAAAAAAAAAAAAAAAAAAAAAAAAAAAAAAAAAAAAAAAAAAAAAAAAAAAAAAAAAAAAAAAAAAAAAAAAAAAAAAAAAAAAAAAAAAAAAAAAAAAAAAAAAAAAAAAAAAAAAAAAAAAAAAAAAAAAAAAAAAAAAAAAAAAAAAAAAAAAAAAAAAAAAAAAAAAAAAAAAAAAAAAAAAAAAAAAAAAAAAAAAAAAAAAAAAAAAAAAAAAAAAAAAAAAAAAAAAAAAAAAAAAAAAAAAAAAAAAAAAAAAAAAAAAAAAAAAAAAAAAAAAAAAAAAAAAAAAAAAAAAAAAAAAAAAAAAAAAAAAAAAAAAAAAAAAAAAAAAAAAAAAAAAAAAAAAAAAAAAAAAAAAAAAAAAAAAAAAAAAAAAAAAAAAAAAAAAAAAAAAAAAAAAAAAAAAAAAAAAAAAAAAAAAAAAAAAAAAAAAAAAAAAAAAAAAAAAAAAAAAAAAAAAAAAAAAAAAAAAAAAAAAAAAAAAAAAAAAAAAAAAAAAAAAAAAAAAAAAAAAAAAAAAAAAAAAAAAAAAAAAAAAAAAAAAAAAAAAAAAAAAAAAAAAAAAAAAAAAAAAAAAAAAAAAAAAAAAAAAAAAAAAAAAAAAAAAAAAAAAAAAAAAAAAAAAAAAAAAAAAAAAAAAAAAAAAAAAAAAAAAAAAAAAAAAAAAAAAAAAAAAAAAAAAAAAAAAAAAAAAAAAAAAAAAAAAAAAAAAAAAAAAAAAAAAAAAAAAAAAAAAAAAAAAAAAAAAAAAAAAAAAAAAAAAAAAAAAAAAAAAAAAAAAAAAAAAAAAAAAAAAAAAAAAAAAAAAAAAAAAAAAAAAAAAAAAAAAAAAAAAAAAAAAAAAAAAAAAAAAAAAAAAAAAAAAAAAAAAAAAAAAAAAAAAAAAAAAAAAAAAAAAAAAAAAAAAAAAAAAAAAAAAAAAAAAAAAAAAAAAAAAAAAAAAAAAAAAAAAAAAAAAAAAAAAAAAAAAAAAAAAAAAAAAAAAAAAAAAAAAAAAAAAAAAAAAAAAAAAAAAAAAAAAAAAAAAAAAAAAAAAAAAAAAAAAAAAAAAAAAAAAAAAAAAAAAAAAAAAAAAAAAAAAAAAAAAAAAAAAAAAAAAAAAAAAAAAAAAAAAAAAAAAAAAAAAAAAAAAAAAAAAAAAAAAAAAAAAAAAAAAAAAAAAAAAAAAAAAAAAAAAAAAAAAAAAAAAAAAAAAAAAAAAAAAAAAAAAAAAAAAAAAAAAAAAAAAAAAAAAAAAAAAAAAAAAAAAAAAAAAAAAAAAAAAAAAAAAAAAAAAAAAAAAAAAAAAAAAAAAAAAAAAAAAAAAAAAAAAAAAAAAAAAAAAAAAAAAAAAAAAAAAAAAAAAAAAAAAAAAAAAAAAAAAAAAAAAAAAAAAAAAAAAAAAAAAAAAAAAAAAAAAAAAAAAAAAAAAAAAAAAAAAAAAAAAAAAAAAAAAAAAAAAAAAAAAAAAAAAAAAAAAAAAAAAAAAAAAAAAAAAAAAAAAAAAAAAAAAAAAAAAAAAAAAAAAAAAAAAAAAAAAAAAAAAAAAAAAAAAAAAAAAAAAAAAAAAAAAAAAAAAAAAAAAAAAAAAAAAAAAAAAAAAAAAAAAAAAAAAAAAAAAAAAAAAAAAAAAAAAAAAAAAAAAAAAAAAAAAAAAAAAAAAAAAAAAAAAAAAAAAAAAAAAAAAAAAAAAAAAAAAAAAAAAAAAAAAAAAAAAAAAAAAAAAAAAAAAAAAAAAAAAAAAAAAAAAAAAAAAAAAAAAAAAAAAAAAAAAAAAAAAAAAAAAAAAAAAAAAAAAAAAAAAAAAAAAAAAAAAAAAAAAAAAAAAATAAAAAAAAAAAAAAAAAAAAAAAAAAAAAAAAAAAAAAAAAAAAAAAAAAAAAAAAAAAAAAAAAAAAAAAAAAAAAAAAAAAAAAAAAAAAAAAAAAAAAAAAAAAAAAAAAAAAAAAAAAAAAAAAAAAAAAAAAAAAAAAAAAAAAAAAAAAAAAAAAAAAAAAAAAAAAAAAAAAAAAAAAAAAAAAAAAAAAAAAAAAAAAAAAAAAAAAAAAAAAAAAAAAAAAAAAAAAAAAAAAAAAAAAAAAAAAAAAAAAAAAAAAAAAAAAAAAAAAAAAAAAAAAAAAAAAAAAAAAAAAAAAAAAAAAAAAAAAAAAAAAAAAAAAAAAAAAAAAAAAAAAAAAAAAAAAAAAAAAAAAAAAAAAAAAAAAAAAAAAAAAAAAAAAAAAAAAAAAAAAAAAAAAAAAAAAAAAAAAAAAAAAAAAAAAAAAAAAAAAAAAAAAAAAAAAAAAAAAAAAAAAAAAAAAAAAAAAAAAAAAAAAAAAAAAAAAAAAAAAAAAAAAAAAAAAAAAAAAAAAAAAAAAAAAAAAAAAAAAAAAAAAAAAAAAAAAAAAAAAAAAAAAAAAAAAAAAAAAAAAAAAAAAAAAAAAAAAAAAAAAAAAAAAAAAAAAAAAAAAAAAAAAAAAAAAAAAAAAAAAAAAAAAAAAAAAAAAAAAAAAAAAAAAAAAAAAAAAAAAAAAAAAAAAAAAAAAAAAAAAAAAAAAAAAAAAAAAAAAAAAAAAAAAAAAAAAAAAAAAAAAAAAAAAAAAAAAAAAAAAAAAAAAAAAAAAAAAAAAAAAAAAAAAAAAAAAAAAAAAAAAAAAAAAAAAAAAAAAAAAAAAAAAAAAAAAAAAAAAAAAAAAAAAAAAAAAAAAAAAAAAAAAAAAAAAAAAAAAAAAAAAAAAAAAAAAAAAAAAAAAAAAAAAAAAAAAAAAAAAAAAAAAAAAAAAAAAAAAAAAAAAAAAAAAAAAAAAAAAAAAAAAAAAAAAAAAAAAAAAAAAAAAAAAAAAAAAAAAAAAAAAAAAAAAAAAAAAAAAAAAAAAAAAAAAAAAAAAAAAAAAAAAAAAAAAAAAAAAAAAAAAAAAAAAAAAAAAAAAAAAAAAAAAAAAAAAAAAAAAAAAAAAAAAAAAAAAAAATAAAAAAAAAAAAAAAAAAAAAAAAAAAAAAAAAAAAAAAAAAAAAAAAAAAAAAAAAAAAAAAAAAAAAAAAAAAAAAAAAAAAAAAAAAAAAAAAAAAAAAAAAAAAAAAAAAAAAAAAAAAAAAAAAAAAAAAAAAAAAAAAAAAAAAAAAAAAAAAAAAAAAAAAAAAAAAAAAAAAAAAAAAAAAAAAAAAAAAAAAAAAAAAAAAAAAAAAAAAAAAAAAAAAAAAAAAAAAAAAAAAAAAAAAAAATAAAAAAAAAAAAAAAAAAAAAAAAAAAAAAAAAAAAAAAAAAAAAAAAAAAAAAAAAAAAAAAAAAAAAAAAAAAAAAAAAAAAAAAAAAAAAAAAAAAAAAAAAAAAAAAAAAAAAAAAAAAAAAAAAAAAAAAAAAAAAAAAAAAAAAAAAAAAAAAAAAAAAAAAAAAAAAAAAAAAAAAAAAAAAAAAAAAAAAAAAAAAAAAAAAAAAAAAAAAAAAAAAAAAAAAAAAAAAAAAAAAAAAAAAAAAAAAAAAAAAAAAAAAAAAAAAAAAAAAAAAAAAAAAAAAAAAAAAAAAAAAAAAAAAAAAAAAAAAAAAAAAAAAAAAAAAAAAAAAAAAAAAAAAAAAAAAAAAAAAAAAAAAAAAAAAAAAAAAAAAAAAAAAAAAAAAAAAAAAAAAAAAAAAAAAAAAAAAAAAAAAAAAAAAAAAAAAAAAAAAAAAAAAAAAAAAAAAAAAAAAAAAAAAAAAAAAAAAAAAAAAAAAAAAAAAAAAAAAAAAAAAAAAAAAAAAAAAAAAAAAAAAAAAAAAAAAAAAAAAAAAAAAAAAAAAAAAAAAAAAAAAAAAAAAAAAAAAAAAAAAAAAAAAAAAAAAAAAAAAAAAAAAAAAAAAAAAAAAAAAAAAAAAAAAAAAAAAAAAAAAAAAAAAAAAAAAAAAAAAAAAAAAAAAAAAAAAAAAAAAAAAAAAAAAAAAAAAAAAAAAAAAAAAAAAAAAAAAAAAAAAAAAAAAAAAAAAAAATAAAAAAAAAAAAAAAAAAAAAAAAAAAAAAAAAAAAAAAAAAAAAAAAAAAAAAAAAAAAAAAAAAAAAAAAAAAAAAAAAAAAAAAAAAAAAAAAAAAAAAAAAAAAAAAAAAAAAAAAAAAAAAAAAAAAAAAAAAAAAAAAAAAAAAAAAAAAAAAAAAAAAAAAAAAAAAAAAAAAAAAAAAAAAAAAAAAAAAAAAAAAAAAAAAAAAAAAAAAAAAAAAAAAAAAAAAAAAAAAAAAAAAAAAAAAAAAAAAAAAAAAAAAAAAAAAAAAAAAAAAAAAAAAAAAAAAAAAAAAAAAAAAAAAAAAAAAAAAAAAAAAAAAAAAAAAAAAAAAAAAAAAAAAAAAAAAAAAAAAAAAAAAAAAAAAAAAAAAAAAAAAAAAAAAAAAAAAAAAAAAAAAAAAAAAAAAAAAAAAAAAAAAAAAAAAAAAAAAAAAAAAAAAAAAAAAAAAAAAAAAAAAAAAAAAAAAAAAAAAAAAAAAAAAAAAAAAAAAAAAAAAAAAAAAAAAAAAAAAAAAAAAAAAAAAAAAAAAAAAAAAAAAAAAAAAAAAAAAAAAAAAAAAAAAAAAAAAAAAAAAAAAAAAAAAAAAAAAAAAAAAAAAAAAAAAAAAAAAAAAAAAAAAAAAAAAAAAAAAAAAAAAAAAAAAAAAAAAAAAAAAAAAAAAAAAAAAAAAAAAAAAAAAAAAAAAAAAAAAAAAAAAAAAAAAAAAAAAAAAAAAAAAAAAAAAAAAAAAAAAAAAAAAAAAAAAAAAAAAAAAAAAAAAAAAAAAAAAAAAAAAAAAAAAAAAAAAAAAAAAAAAAATAAAAAAAAAAAAAAAAAAAAAAAAAAAAAAAAAAAAAAAAAAAAAAAAAAAAAAAAAAAAAAAAAAAAAAAAAAAAAAAAAAAAAAAAAAAAAAAAAAAAAAAAAAAAAAAAAAAAAAAAAAAAAAAAAAAAAAAAAAAAAAAAAAAAAAAAAAAAAAAAAAAAAAAAAAAAAAAAAAAAAAAAAAAAAAAAAAAAAAAAAAAAAAAAAAAAAAAAAAAAAAAAAAAAAAAAAAAAAAAAAAAAAAAAAAAAAAAAAAAAAAAAAAAAAAAAAAAAAAAAAAAAAAAAAAAAAAAAAAAAAAAAAAAAAAAAAAAAAAAAAAAAAAAAAAAAAAAAAAAAAAAAAAAAAAAAAAAAAAAAAAAAAAAAAAAAAAAAAAAAAAAAAAAAAAAAAAAAAAAAAAAAAAAAAAAAAAAAAAAAAAAAAAAAAAAAAAAAAAAAAAAAAAAAAAAAAAAAAAAAAAAAAAAAAAAAAAAAAAAAAAAAAAAAAAAAAAAAAAAAAAAAAAAAAAAAAAAAAAAAAAAAAAAAAAAAAAAAAAAAAAAAAAAAAAAAAAAAAAAAAAAAAAAAAAAAAAAAAAAAAAAAAAAAAAAAAAAAAAAAAAAAAAAAAAAAAAAAAAAAAAAAAAAAAAAAAAAAAAAAAAAAAAAAAAAAAAAAAAAAAAAAAAAAAAAAAAAAAAAAAAAAAAAAAAAAAAAAAAAAAAAAAAAAAAAAAAAAAAAAAAAAAAAAAAAAAAAAAAAAAAAAAAAAAAAAAAAAAAAAAAAAAAAAAAAAAAAAAAAAAAAAAAAAAAAAAAAAAAAAAAAAAAAAAAAAAAAAAAAAAAAAAAAAAAAAAAAAAAAAAAAAAAAAAAAAAAAAAAAAAAAAAAAAAAAAAAAAAAAAAAAAAAAAAAAAAAAAAAAAAAAAAAAAAAAAAAAAAAAAAAAAAAAAAAAAAAAAAAAAAAAAAAAAAAAAAAAAAAAAAAAAAAAAAAAAAAAAAAAAAAAAAAAAAAAAAAAAAAAAAAAAAAAAAAAAAAAAAAAAAAAAAAAAAAAAAAAAAAAAAAAAAAAAAAAAAAAAAAAAAAAAAAAAAAAAAAAAAAAAAAAAAAAAAAAAAAAAAAAAAAAAAAAAAAAAAAAAAAAAAAAAAAAAAAAAAAAAAAAAAAAAAAAAAAAAAAAAAAAAAAAAAAAAAAAAAAAAAAAAAAAAAAAAAAAAAAAAAAAAAAAAAAAAAAAAAAAAAAAAAAAAAAAAAAAAAAAAAAAAAAAAAAAAAAAAAAAAAAAAAAAAAAAAAAAAAAAAAAAAAAAAAAAAAAAAAAAAAAAAAAAAAAAAAAAAAAAAAAAAAAAAAAAAAAAAAAAAAAAAAAAAAAAAAAAAAAAAAAAAAAAAAAAAAAAAAAAAAAAAAAAAAAAAAAAAAAAAAAAAAAAAAAAAAAAAAAAAAAAGAAAAAAAAAAAAAAAAAAAAAAAAAAAAAAAAAAAAAAAAAAAAAAAAAAAAAAAAAAAAAAAAAAAAAAAAAAAAAAAAAAAAAAAAAAAAAAAAAAAAAAAAAAAAAAAAAAAAAAAAAAAAAAAAAAAAAAAAAAAAAAAAAAAAAAAAAAAAAAAAAAAAAAAAAAAAAAAAAAAAAAAAAAAAAAAAAAAAAAAAAAAAAAAAAAAAAAAAAAAAAAAAAAAAAAAAAAAAAAAAAAAAAAAAAAAAAAAAAAAAAAAAATAAAAAAAAAAAAAAAAAAAAAAAAAAAAAAAAAAAAAAAAAAAAAAAAAAAAAAAAAAAAAAAAAAAAAAAAAAAAAAAAAAAAAAAAAAAAAAAAAAAAAAAAAAAAAAAAAAAAAAAAAAAAAAAAAAAAAAAAAAAAAAAAAAAAAAAAAAAAAAAAAAAAAAAAAAAAAAAAAAAAAAAAAAAAAAAAAAAAAAAAAAAAAAAAAAAAAAAAAAAAAAAAAAAAAAAAAAAAAAAAAAAAAAAAAAAAAAAAAAAAAAAAAAAAAAAAAAAAAAAAAAAAAAAAAAAAAAAAAAAAAAAAAAAAAAAAAAAAAAAAAAAAAAAAAAAAAAAAAAAAAAAAAAAAAAAAAAAAAAAAAAAAAAAAAAAAAAAAAAAAAAAAAAAAAAAAAAAAAAAAAAAAAAAAAAAAAAAAAAAAAAAAAAAAAAAAAAAAAAAAAAAAAAAAAAAAAAAAAAAAAAAAAAAAAAAAAAAAAAAAAAAAAAAAAAAAAAAAAAAAAAAAAAAAAAAAAAAAAAAAAAAAAAAAAAAAAAAAAAAAAAAAAAAAAAAAAAAAAAAAAAAAAAAAAAAAAAAAAAAAAAAAAAAAAAAAAAAAAAAAAAAAAAAAAAAAAAAAAAAAAAAAAAAAAAAAAAAAAAAAAAAAAAAAAAAAAAAAAAAAAAAAAAAAAAAAAAAAAAAAAAAAAAAAAAAAAAAAAAAAAAAAAAAAAAAAAAAAAAAAAAAAAAAAAAAAAAAAAAAAAAAAAAAAAAAAAAAAAAAAAAAAAAAAAAAAAAAAAAAAAAAAAAAAAAAAAAAAAAAAAAAAAAAAAAAAAAAAAAAAAAAAAAAAAAAAAAAAAAAAAAAAAAAAAAAAATAAAAAAAAAAAAAAAAAAAAAAAAAAAAAAAAAAAAAAAAAAAAAAAAAAAAAAAAAAAAAAAAAAAAAAAAAAAAAAAAAAAAAAAAAAAAAAAAAAAAAAAAAAAAAAAAAAAAAAAAAAAAAAAAAAAAAAAAAAAAAAAAAAAAAAAAAAAAAAAAAAAAAAAAAAAAAAAAAAAAAAAAAAAAAAAAAAAAAAAAAAAAAAAAAAAAAAAAAAAAAAAAAAAAAAAAAAAAAAAAAAAAAAAAAAAAAAAAAAAAAAAAAAAAAAAAAAAAAAAAAAAAAAAAAAAAAAAAAAAAAAAAAAAAAAAAAAAAAAAAAAAAAAAAAAAAAAAAAAAAAAAAAAAAAAAAAAAAAAAAAAAAAAAAAAAAAAAAAAAAAAAAAAAAAAAAAAAAAAAAAAAAAAAAAAAAAAAAAAAAAAAAAAAAAAAAAAAAAAAAAAAAAAAAAAAAAAAAAAAAAAAAAAAAAAAAAAAAAAAAAAAAAAAAAAAAAAAAAAAAAAAAAAAAAAAAAAAAAAAAAAAAAAAAAAAAAAAAAAAAAAAAAAAAAAAAAAAAAAAAAAAAAAAAAAAAAAAAAAAAAAAAAAAAAAAAAAAAAAAAAAAAAAAAAAAAAAAAAAAAAAAAAAAAAAAAAAAAAAAAAAAAAAAAAAAAAAAAAAAAAAAAAAAAAAAAAAAAAAAAAAAAAAAAAAAAAAAAAAAAAAAAAAAAAAAAAAAAAAAAAAAAAAAAAAAAAAAAAAAAAAAAAAAAAAAAAAAAAAAAAAAAAAAAAAAAAAAAAAAAAAAAAAAAAAAAAAAAAAAAAAAAAAAAAAAAAAAAAAAAAAAAAAAAAAAAAAAAAAAAAAAAAAAAAAAAAAAAAAAAAAAAAAAAAAAAAAAAAAAAAAAAAAAAAAAAAAAAAAAAAAAAAAAAAAAAAAAAAAAAAAAAAAAAAAAAAAAAAAAAAAAAAAAAAAAAAAAAAAAAAAAAAAAAAAAAAAAAAAAAAAAAAAAAAAAAAAAAAAAAAAAAAAAAAAAAAAAAAAAAAAAAAAAAAAAAAAAAAAAAAAAAAAAAAAAAAAAAAAAAAAAAAAAAAAAAAAAAAAAAAAAAAAAAAAAAAAAAAAAAAAAAAAAAAAAAAAAAAAAAAAAAAAAAAAAAAAAAAAAAAAAAAAAAAAAAAAAAAAAAAAAAAAAAAAAAAAAAAAAAAAAAAAAAAAAAAAAAAAAAAAAAAAAAAAAAAAAAAAAAAAAAAAAAAAAAAAAAAAAAAAAAAAAAAAAAAAAAAAAAAAAAAAAAAAAAAAAAAAAAAAAAAAAAAAAAAAAAAAAAAAAAAAAAAAAAAAAAAAAAAAAAAAAAAAAAAAAAAAAAAAAAAAAAAAAAAAAAAAAAAAAAAAAAAAAAAAAAAAAAAAAAAAAAAAAAAAAAAAAAAAAAAAAAAAAAAAAAAAAAAAAAAAAAAAAAAAAAAAAAAAAAAAAAAAAAAAAAAAAAAAAAAAAAAAAAAAAAAAAAAAAAAAAAAAAAAAAAAAAAAAAAAAAAAAAAAAAAAAAAAAAAAAAAAAAAAAAAAAAAAAAAAAAAAAAAAAAAAAAAAAAAAAAAAAAAAAAAAAAAAAAAAAAAAAAAAAAAAAAAAAAAAAAAAAAAAAAAAAAAAAAAAAAAAAAAAAAAAAAAAAAAAAAAAAAAAAAAAAAAAAAAAAAAAAAAAAAAAAAAAAAAAAAAAAAAAAAAAAAAAAAAAAAAAAAAAAAAAAAAAAAAAAAAAAAAAAAAAAAAAAAAAAAAAAAAAAAAAAAAAAAAAAAAAAAAAAAAAAAAAAAAAAAAAAAAAAAAAAAAAAAAAAATAAAAAAAAAAAAAAAAAAAAAAAAAAAAAAAAAAAAAAAAAAAAAAAAAAAAAAAAAAAAAAAAAAAAAAAAAAAAAAAAAAAAAAAAAAAAAAAAAAAAAAAAAAAAAAAAAAAAAAAAAAAAAAAAAAAAAAAAAAAAAAAAAAAAAAAAAAAAAAAAAAAAAAAAAAAAAAAAAAAAAAAAAAAAAAAAAAAAAAAAAAAAAAAAAAAAAAAAAAAAAAAAAAAAAAAAAAAAAAAAAAAAAAAAAAAAAAAAAAAAAAAAAAAAAAAAAAAAAAAAAAAAAAAAAAAAAAAAAAAAAAAAAAAAAAAAAAAAAAAAAAAAAAAAAAAAAAAAAAAAAAAAAAAAAAAAAAAAAAAAAAAAAAAAAAAAAAAAAAAAAAAAAAAAAAAAAAAAAAAAAAAAAAAAAAAAAAAAAAAAAAAAAAAAAAAAAAAAAAAAAAAAAAAAAAAAAAAAAAAAAAAAAAAAAAAAAAAAAAAAAAAAAAAAAAAAAAAAAAAAAAAAAAAAAAAAAAAAAAAAAAAAAAAAAAAAAAAAAAAAAAAAAAAAAAAAAAAAAAAAAAAAAAAAAAAAAAAAAAAAAAAAAAAAAAAAAAAAAAAAAAAAAAAAAAAAAAAAAAAAAAAAAAAAAAAAAAAAAAAAAAAAAAAAAAAAAAAAAAAAAAAAAAAAAAAAAAAAAAAAAAAAAAAAAAAAAAAAAAAAAAAAAAAAAAAAAAAAAAAAAAAAAAAAAAAAAAAAAAAAAAAAAAAAAAAAAAAAAAAAAAAAAAAAAAAAAAAAAAAAAAAAAAAAAAAAAAAAAAAAAAAAAAAAAAAAAAAAAAAAAAAAAAAAAAAAAAAAAAAAAAAAAAAAAAAAAAAAAAAAAAAAAAAAAAAAAAAAAAAAAAAAAAAAAAAAAAAAAAAAAAAAAAAAAAAAAAAAAAAAAAAAAAAAAAAAAAAAAAAAAAAAAAAAAAAAAAAAAAAAAAAAAAAAAAAAAAAAAAAAAAAAAAAAAAAAAAAAAAAAAAAAAAAAAAAAAAAAAAAAAAAAAAAAAAAAAAAAAAAAAAAAAAAAAAAAAAAAAAAAAAAAAAAAAAAAAAAAAAAAAAAAAAAAAAAAAAAAAAAAAAAAAAAAAAAAAAAAAAAAAAAAAAAAAAAAAAAAAAAAAAAAAAAAAAAAAAAAAAAAAAAAAAAAAAAAAAAAAAAAAAAAAAAAAAAAAAAAAAAAAAAAAAAAAAAAAAAAAAAAAAAAAAAAAAAAAAAAAAAAAAAAAAAAAAAAAAAAAAAAAAAAAAAAAAAAAAAAAAAAAAAAAAAAAAAAAAAAAAAAAAAAAAAAAAAAAAAAAAAAAAAAAAAAAAAAAAAAAAAAAAAAAAAAAAAAAAAAAAAAAAAAAAAAAAAAAAAAAAAAAAAAAAAAAAAAAAAAAAAAAAAAAAAAAAAAAAAAAAAAAAAAAAAAAAAAAAAAAAAAAAAAAAAAAAAAAAAAAAAAAAAAAAAAAAAAAAATAAAAAAAAAAAAAAAAAAAAAAAAAAAAAAAAAAAAAAAAAAAAAAAAAAAAAAAAAAAAAAAAAAAAAAAAAAAAAAAAAAAAAAAAAAAAAAAAAAAAAAAAAAAAAAAAAAAAAAAAAAAAAAAAAAAAAAAAAAAAAAAAAAAAAAAAAAAAAAAAAAAAAAAAAAAAAAAAAAAAAAAAAAAAAAAAAAAAAAAAAAAAAAAAAAAAAAAAAAAAAAAAAAAAAAAAAAAAAAAAAAAAAAAAAAAAAAAAAAAAAAAAAAAAAAAAAAAAAAAAAAAAAAAAAAAAAAAAAAAAAAAAAAAAAAAAAAAAAAAAAAAAAAAAAAAAAAAAAAAAAAAAAAAAAAAAAAAAAAAAAAAAAAAAAAAAAAAAAAAAAAAAAAAAAAAAAAAAAAAAAAAAAAAAAAAAAAAAAAAAAAAAAAAAAAAAAAAAAAAAAAAAAAAAAAAAAAAAAAAAAAAAAAAAAAAAAAAAAAAAAAAAAAAAAAAAAAAAAAAAAAAAAAAAAAAAAAAAAAAAAAAAAAAAAAAAAAAAAAAAAAAAAAAAAAAAAAAAAAAAAAAAAAAAAAAAAAAAAAAAAAAAAAAAAAAAAAAAAAAAAAAAAAAAAAAAAAAAAAAAAAAAAAAAAAAAAAAAAAAAAAAAAAAAAAAAAAAAAAAAAAAAAAAAAAAAAAAAAAAAAAAAAAAAAAAAAAAAAAAAAAAAAAAAAAAAAAAAAAAAAAAAAAAAAAAAAAAAAAAAAAAAAAAAAAAAAAAAAAAAAAAAAAAAAAAAAAAAAAAAAAAAAAAAAAAAAAAAAAAAAAAAAAAAAAAAAAAAAAAAAAAAAAAAAAAAAAAAAAAAAAAAAAAAAAAAAAAAAAAAAAAAAAAAAAAAAAAAAAAAAAAAAAAAAAAAAAAAAAAAAAAAAAAAAAAAAAAAAAAAAAAAAAAAAAAAAAAAAAAAAAAAAAAAAAAAAAAAAAAAAAAAAAAAAAAAAAAAAAAAAAAAAAAAAAAAAAAAAAAAAAAAAAAAAAAAAAAAAAAAAAAAAAAAAAAAAAAAAAAAAAAAAAAAAAAAAAAAAAAAAAAAAAAAAAAAAAAAAAAAAAAAAAAAAAAAAAAAAAAAAAAAAAAAAAAAAAAAAAAAAAAAAAAAAAAAAAAAAAAAAAAAAAAAAAAAAAAAAAAAAAAAAAAAAAAAAAAAAAAAAAAAAAAAAAAAAAAAAAAAAAAAAAAAAAAAAAAAAAAAAAAAAAAAAAAAAAAAAAAAAAAAAAAAAAAAAAAAAAAAAAAAAAAAAAAAAAAAAAAAAAAAAAAAAAAAAAAAAAAAAAAAAAAAAAAAAAAAAAAAAAAAAAAAAAAAAAAAAAAAAAAAAAAAAAAAAAAAAAAAAAAAAAAAAAAAAAAAAAAAAAAAAAAAAAAAAAAAAAAAAAAAAAAAAAAAAAAAAAAAAAAAAAAAAAAAAAAAAAAAAAAAAAAAAAAAAAAAAAAAAAAAAAAAAAAAAAAAAAAAAAAATAAAAAAAAAAAAAAAAAAAAAAAAAAAAAAAAAAAAAAAAAAAAAAAAAAAAAAAAAAAAAAAAAAAAAAAAAAAAAAAAAAAAAAAAAAAAAAAAAAAAAAAAAAAAAAAAAAAAAAAAAAAAAAAAAAAAAAAAAAAAAAAAAAAAAAAAAAAAAAAAAAAAAAAAAAAAAAAAAAAAAAAAAAAAAAAAAAAAAAAAAAAAAAAAAAAAAAAAAAAAAAAAAAAAAAAAAAAAAAAAAAAAAAAAAAAAAAAAAAAAAAAAAAAAAAAAAAAAAAAAAAAAAAAAAAAAAAAAAAAAAAAAAAAAAAAAAAAAAAAAAAAAAAAAAAAAAAAAAAAAAAAAAAAAAAAAAAAAAAAAAAAAAAAAAAAAAAAAAAAAAAAAAAAAAAAAAAAAAAAAAAAAAAAAAAAAAAAAAAAAAAAAAAAAAAAAAAAAAAAAAAAAAAAAAAAAAAAAAAAAAAAAAAAAAAAAAAAAAAAAAAAAAAAAAAAAAAAAAAAAAAAAAAAAAAAAAAAAAAAAAAAAAAAAAAAAAAAAAAAAAAAAAAAAAAAAAAAAAAAAAAAAAAAAAAAAAAAAAAAAAAAAAAAAAAAAAAAAAAAAAAAAAAAAAAAAAAAAAAAAAAAAAAAAAAAAAAAAAAAAAAAAAAAAAAAAAAAAAAAAAAAAAAAAAAAAAAAAAAAAAAAAAAAAAAAAAAAAAAAAAAAAAAAAAAAAAAAAAAAAAAAAAAAAAAAAAAAAAAAAAAAAAAAAAAAAAAAAAAAAAAAAAAAAAAAAAAAAAAAAAAAAAAAAAAAAAAAAAAAAAAAAAAAAAAAAAAAAAAAAAAAAAAAAAAAAAAAAAAAAAAAAAAAAAAAAAAAAAAAAAAAAAAAAAAAAAAAAAAAAAAAAAAAAAAAAAAAAAAAAAAAAAAAAAAAAAAAAAAAAAAAAAAAAAAAAAAAAAAAAAAAAAAAAAAAAAAAAAAAAAAAAAAAAAAAAAAAAAAAAAAAAAAAAAAAAAAAAAAAAAAAAAAAAAAAAAAAAAAAAAAAAAAAAAAAAAAAAAAAAAAAAAAAAAAAAAAAAAAAAAAAAAAAAAAAAAAAAAAAAAAAAAAAAAAAAAAAAAAAAAAAAAAAAAAAAAAAAAAAAAAAAAAAAAAAAAAAAAAAAAAAAAAAAAAAAAAAAAAAAAAAAAAAAAAAAAAAAAAAAAAAAAAAAAAAAAAAAAAAAAAAAAAAAAAAAAAAAAAAAAAAAAAAAAAAAAAAAAAAAAAAAAAAAAAAAAAAAAAAAAAAAAAAAAAAAAAAAAAAAAAAAAAAAAAAAAAAAAAAAAAAAAAAAAAAAAAAAAAAAAAAAAAAAAAAAAAAAAAAAAAAAAAAAAAAAAAAAAAAAAAAAAAAAAAAAAAAAAAAAAAAAAAAAAAAAAAAAAAAAAAAAAAAAAAAAAAAAAAAAAAAAAAAAAAAAAAAAAAAAAAAAAAAAAAAAAAAAAAAAAAAATAAAAAAAAAAAAAAAAAAAAAAAAAAAAAAAAAAAAAAAAAAAAAAAAAAAAAAAAAAAAAAAAAAAAAAAAAAAAAAAAAAAAAAAAAAAAAAAAAAAAAAAAAAAAAAAAAAAAAAAAAAAAAAAAAAAAAAAAAAAAAAAAAAAAAAAAAAAAAAAAAAAAAAAAAAAAAAAAAAAAAAAAAAAAAAAAAAAAAAAAAAAAAAAAAAAAAAAAAAAAAAAAAAAAAAAAAAAAAAAAAAAAAAAAAAAAAAAAAAAAAAAAAAAAAAAAAAAAAAAAAAAAAAAAAAAAAAAAAAAAAAAAAAAAAAAAAAAAAAAAAAAAAAAAAAAAAAAAAAAAAAAAAAAAAAAAAAAAAAAAAAAAAAAAAAAAAAAAAAAAAAAAAAAAAAAAAAAAAAAAAAAAAAAAAAAAAAAAAAAAAAAAAAAAAAAAAAAAAAAAAAAAAAAAAAAAAAAAAAAAAAAAAAAAAAAAAAAAAAAAAAAAAAAAAAAAAAAAAAAAAAAAAAAAAAAAAAAAAAAAAAAAAAAAAAAAAAAAAAAAAAAAAAAAAAAAAAAAAAAAAAAAAAAAAAAAAAAAAAAAAAAAAAAAAAAAAAAAAAAAAAAAAAAAAAAAAAAAAAAAAAAAAAAAAAAAAAAAAAAAAAAAAAAAAAAAAAAAAAAAAAAAAAAAAAAAAAAAAAAAAAAAAAAAAAAAAAAAAAAAAAAAAAAAAAAAAAAAAAAAAAAAAAAAAAAAAAAAAAAAAAAAAAAAAAAAAAAAAAAAAAAAAAAAAAAAAAAAAAAAAAAAAAAAAAAAAAAAAAAAAAAATAAAAAAAAAAAAAAAAAAAAAAAAAAAAAAAAAAAAAAAAAAAAAAAAAAAAAAAAAAAAAAAAAAAAAAAAAAAAAAAAAAAAAAAAAAAAAAAAAAAAAAAAAAAAAAAAAAAAAAAAAAAAAAAAAAAAAAAAAAAAAAAAAAAAAAAAAAAAAAAAAAAAAAAAAAAAAAAAAAAAAAAAAAAAAAAAAAAAAAAAAAAAAAAAAAAAAAAAAAAAAAAAAAAAAAAAAAAAAAAAAAAAAAAAAAAAAAAAAAAAAAAAAAAAAAAAAAAAAAAAAAAAAAAAAAAAAAAAAAAAAAAAAAAAAAAAAAAAAAAAAAAAAAAAAAAAAAAAAAAAAAAAAAAAAAAAAAAAAAAAAAAAAAAAAAAAAAAAAAAAAAAAAAAAAAAAAAAAAAAAAAAAAAAAAAAAAAAAAAAAAAAAAAAAAAAAAAAAAAAAAAAAAAAAAAAAAAAAAAAAAAAAAAAAAAAAAAAAAAAAAAAAAAAAAAAAAAAAAAAAAAAAAAAAAAAAAAAAAAAAAAAAAAAAAAAAAAAAAAAAAAAAAAAAAAAAAAAAAAAAAAAAAAAAAAAAAAAAAAAAAAAAAAAAAAAAAAAAAAAAAAAAAAAAAAAAAAAAAAAAAAAAAAAAAAAAAAAAAAAAAAAAAAAAAAAAAAAAAAAAAAAAAAAAAAAAAAAAAAAAAAAAAAAAAAAAAAAAAAAAAAAAAAAAAAAAAAAAAAAAAAAAAAAAAAAAAAAAAAAAAAAAAAAAAAAAAAAAAAAAAAAAAAAAAAAAAAAAAAAAAAAAAAAAAAAAAAAAAAAAAAAAAAAAAAAAAAAAAAAAAAAAAAAAAAAAAAAAAAAAAAAAAAAAAAAAAAAAAAAAAAAAAAAAAAAAAAAAAAAAAAAAAAAAAAAAAAAAAAAAAAAAAAAAAAAAAAAAAAAAAAAAAAAAAAAAAAAAAAAAAAAAAAAAAAAAAAAAAAAAAAAAAAAAAAAAAAAAAAAAAAAAAAAAAAAAAAAAAAAAAAAAAAAAAAAAAAAAAAAAAAAAAAAAAAAAAAAAAAAAAAAAAAAAAAAAAAAAAAAAAAAAAAAAAAAAAAAAAAAAAAAAAAAAAAAAAAAAAAAAAAAAAAAAAAAAAAAAAAAAAAAAAAAAAAAAAAAAAAAAAAAAAAAAAAAAAAAAAAAAAAAAAAAAAAAAAAAAAAAAAAAAAAAAAAAAAAAAAAAAAAAAAAAAAAAAAAAAAAAAAAAAAAAAAAAAAAAAAAAAAAAAAAAAAAAAAAAAAAAAAAAAAAAAAAAAAAAAAAAAAAAAAAAAAAAAAAAAAAAAAAAAAAAAAAAAAAAAAAAAAAAAAAAAAAAAAAAAAAAAAAAAAAAAAAAAAAAAAAAAAAAAAAAAAAAAAAAAAAAAAAAAAAAAAAAAAAAAAAAAAAAAAAAAAAAAAAAAAAAAAAAAAAAAAAAAAAAAAAAAAAAAAAAAAAAAAAAAAAAAAAAAAAAAAAAAAAAAAAAAAAAAAAAAAAAAAAAAAAAAAAAAAAAAAAAAAAAAAAAAAAAAAAAAAAAAAAAAAAAAAAAAAAAAAAAAAAAAAAAAAAAAAAAAAAAAAAAAAAAAAAAAAAAAAAAAAAAAAAAAAAAAAAAAAAAAAAAAAAAAAAAAAAAAAAAAAAAAAAAAAAAAAAAAAAAAAAAAAAAAAAAAAAAAAAAAAAAAAAAAAAAAAAAAAAAAAAAAAAAAAAAAAAAAAAAAAAAAAAAAAAAAAAAAAAAAAAAAAAAAAAAAAAAAAAAAAAAAAAAAAAAAAAAAAAAAAAAAAAAAAAAAAAAAAAAAAAAAAAAAAAAAAAAAAAAAAAAAAAAAAAAAAAAAAAAAAAAAAAAAAAAAAAAAAAAAAAAAAAAAAAAAAAAAAAAAAAAAAAAAAAAAAAAAAAAAAAAAAAAAAAAAAAAAAAAAAAAAAAAAAAAAAAAAAAAAAAAAAAAAAAAAAAAAAAAAAAAAAAAAAAAAAAAAAAAAAAAAAAAAAAAAAAAAAAAAAAAAAAAAAAAAAAAAAAAAAAAAAAAAAAAAAAAAAAAAAAAAAAAAAAAAAAAAAAAAAAAAAAAAAAAAAAAAAAAAAAAAAAAAAAAAAAAAAAAAAAAAAAAAAAAAAAAAAAAAAAAAAAAAAAAAAAAAAAAAAAAAAAAAAAAAAAAAAAAAAAAAAAAAAAAAAAAAAAAAAAAAAAAAAAAAAAAAAAAAAAAAAAAAAAAAAAAAAAAAAAAAAAAAAAAAAAAAAAAAAAAAAAAAAAAAAAAAAAAAAAAAAAAAAAAAAAAAAAAAAAAAAAAAAAAAAAAAAAAAAAAAAAAAAAAAAAAAAAAAAAAAAAAAAAAAAAAAAAAAAAAAAAAAAAAAAAAAAAAAAAAAAAAAAAAAAAAAAAAAAAAAAAAAAAAAAAAAAAAAAAAAAAAAAAAAAAAAAAAAAAAAAAAAAAAAAAAAAAAAAAAAAAAAAAAAAAAAAAAAAAAAAAAAAAAAAAAAAAAAAAAAAAAAAAAAAAAAAAAAAAAAAAAAAAAAAAAAAAAAAAAAAAAAAAAAAAAAAAAAAAAAAAAAAAAAAAAAAAAAAAAAAAAAAAAAAAAAAAAAAAAAAAAAAAAAAAAAAAAAAAAAAAAAAAAAAAAAAAAAAAAAAAAAAAAAAAAAAAAAAAAAAAAAAAAAAAAAAAAAAAAAAAAAAAAAAAAAAAAAAAAAAAAAAAAAAAAAAAAAAAAAAAAAAAAAAAAAAAAAAAAAAAAAAAAAAAAAAAAAAAAAAAAAAAAAAAAAAAAAAAAAAAAAAAAAAAAAAAAAAAAAAAAAAAAAAAAAAAAAAAAAAAAAAAAAAAAAAAAAAAAAAAAAAAAAAAAAAAAAAAAAAAAAAAAAAAAAAAAAAAAAAAAAAAAAAAAAAAAAAAAAAAAAAAAAAAAAAAAAAAAAAAAAAAAAAAAAAAAAAAAAAAAAAAAAAAAAAAAAAAAAAAAAAAAAAAAAAAAAAAAAAAAAAAAAAAAAAAAAAAAAAAAAAAAAAAAAAAAAAAAAAAAAAAAAAAAAAAAAAAAAAAAAAAAAAAAAAAAAAAAAAAAAAAAAAAAAAAAAAAAAAAAAAAAAAAAAAAAAAAAAAAAAAAAAAAAAAAAAAAAAAAAAAAAAAAAAAAAAAAAAAAAAAAAAAAAAAAAAAAAAAAAAAAAAAAAAAAAAAAAAAAAAAAAAAAAAAAAAAAAAAAAAAAAAAAAAAAAAAAAAAAAAAAAAAAAAAAAAAAAAAAAAAAAAAAAAAAAAAAAAAAAAAAAAAAAAAAAAAAAAAAAAAAAAAAAAAAAAAAAAAAAAAAAAAAAAAAAAAAAAAAAAAAAAAAAAAAAAAAAAAAAAAAAAAAAAAAAAAAAAAAAAAAAAAAAAAAAAAAAAAAAAAAAAAAAAAAAAAAAAAAAAAAAAAAAAAAAAAAAAAAAAAAAAAAAAAAAAAAAAAAAAAAAAAAAAAAAAAAAAAAAAAAAAAAAAAAAAAAAAAAAAAAAAAAAAAAAAAAAAAAAAAAAAAAAAAAAAAAAAAAAAAAAAAAAAAAAAAAAAAAAAAAAAAAAAAAAAAAAAAAAAAAAAAAAAAAAAAAAAAAAAAAAAAAAAAAAAAAAAAAAAAAAAAAAAAAAAAAAAAAAAAAAAAAAAAAAAAAAAAAAAAAAAAAAAAAAAAAAAAAAAAAAAAAAAAAAAAAAAAAAAAAAAAAAAAAAAAAAAAAAAAAAAAAAAAAAAAAAAAAAAAAAAAAAAAAAAAAAAAAAAAAAAAAAAAAAAAAAAAAAAAAAAAAAAAAAAAAAAAAAAAAAAAAAAAAAAAAAAAAAAAAAAAAAAAAAAAAATAAAAAAAAAAAAAAAAAAAAAAAAAAAAAAAAAAAAAAAAAAAAAAAAAAAAAAAAAAAAAAAAAAAAAAAAAAAAAAAAAAAAAAAAAAAAAAAAAAAAAAAAAAAAAAAAAAAAAAAAAAAAAAAAAAAAAAAAAAAAAAAAAAAAAAAAAAAAAAAAAAAAAAAAAAAAAAAAAAAAAAAAAAAAAAAAAAAAAAAAAAAAAAAAAAAAAAAAAAAAAAAAAAAAAAAAAAAAAAAAAAAAAAAAAAAAAAAAAAAAAAAAAAAAAAAAAAAAAAAAAAAAAAAAAAAAAAAAAAAAAAAAAAAAAAAAAAAAAAAAAAAAAAAAAAAAAAAAAAAAAAAAAAAAAAAAAAAAAAAAAAAAAAAAAAAAAAAAAAAAAAAAAAAAAAAAAAAAAAAAAAAAAAAAAAAAAAAAAAAAAAAAAAAAAAAAAAAAAAAAAAAAAAAAAAAAAAAAAAAAAAAAAAAAAAAAAAAAAAAAAAAAAAAAAAAAAAAAAAAAAAAAAAAAAAAAAAAAAAAAAAAAAAAAAAAAAAAAAAAAAAAAAAAAAAAAAAAAAAAAAAAAAAAAAAAAAAAAAAAAAAAAAAAAAAAAAAAAAAAAAAAAAAAAAAAAAAAAAAAAAAAAAAAAAAAAAAAAAAAAAAAAAAAAAAAAAAAAAAAAAAAAAAAAAAAAAAAAAAAAAAAAAAAAAAAAAAAAAAAAAAAAAAAAAAAAAAAAAAAAAAAAAAAAAAAAAAAAAAAAAAAAAAAAAAAAAAAAAAAAAAAAAAAAAAAAAAAAAAAAAAAAAAAAAAAAAAAAAAAAAAAAAAAAAAAAAAAAAAAAAAAAAAAAAAAAAAAAAAAAAAAAAAAAAAAAAAAAAAAAAAAAAAAAAAAAAAAAAAAAAAAAAAAAAAAAAAAAAAAAAAAAAAAAAAAAAAAAAAAAAAAAAAAAAAAAAAAAAAAAAAAAAAAAAAAAAAAAAAAAAAAAAAAAAAAAAAAAAAAAAAAAAAAAAAAAAAAAAAAAAAAAAAAAAAAAAAAAAAAAAAAAAAAAAAAAAAAAAAAAAAAAAAAAAAAAAAAAAAAAAAAAAAAAAAAAAAAAAAAAAAAAAAAAAAAAAAAAAAAAAAAAAAAAAAAAAAAAAAAAAAAAAAAAAAAAAAAAAAAAAAAAAAAAAAAAAAAAAAAAAAAAAAAAAAAAAAAAAAAAAAAAAAAAAAAAAAAAAAAAAAAAAAAAAAAAAAAAAAAAAAAAAAAAAAAAAAAAAAAAAAAAAAAAAAAAAAAAAAAAAAAAAAAAAAAAAAAAAAAAAAAAAAAAAAAAAAAAAAAAAAAAAAAAAAAAAAAAAAAAAAAAAAAAAAAAAAAAAAAAAAAAAAAAAAAAAAAAAAAAAAAAAAAAAAAAAAAAAAAAAAAAAAAAAAAAAAAAAAAAAAAAAAAAAAAAAAAAAAAAAAAAAAAAAAAAAAAAAAAAAAAAAAAAAAAAAAAAAAAAAAAAAAAAAAAAAAAAAAAAAAAAAAAAAAAAAAAAAAAAAAAAAAAAAAAAAAAAAAAAAAAAAAAAAAAAAAAAAAAAAAAAAAAAAAAAAAAAAAAAAAAAAAAAAAAAAAAAAAAAAAAAAAAAAAAAAAAAAAAAAAAAAAAAAAAAAAAAAAAAAAAAAAAAAAAAAAAAAAAAAAAAAAAAAAAAAAAAAAAAAAAAAAAAAAAAAAAAAAAAAAAAAAAAAAAAAAAAAAAAAAAAAAAAAAAAAAAAAAAAAAAAAAAAAAAAAAAAAAAAAAAAAAAAAAAAAAAAAAAAAAAAAAAAAAAAAAAAAAAAAAAAAAAAAAAAAAAAAAAAAAAAAAAAAAAAAAAAAAAAAAAAAAAAAAAAAAAAAAAAAAAAAAAAAAAAAAAAAAAAAAAAAAAAAAAAAAAAAAAAAAAAAAAAAAAAAAAAAAAAAAAAAAAAAAAAAAAAAAAAAAAAAAAAAAAAAAAAAAAAAAAAAAAAAAAAAAAAAAAAAAAAAAAAAAAAAAAAAAAAAAAAAAAAAAAAAAAAAAAAAAAAAAAAAAAAAAAAAAAAAAAAAAAAAAAAAAAAAAAAAAAAAAAAAAAAAAAAAAAAAAAAAAAAAAAAAAAAAAAAAAAAAAAAAAAAAAAAAAAAAAAAAAAAAAAAAAAAAAAAAAAAAAAAAAAAAAAAAAAAAAAAAAAAAAAAAAAAAAAAAAAAAAAAAAAAAAAAAAAAAAAAAAAAAAAAAAAAAAAAAAAAAAAAAAAAAAAAAAAAAAAAAAAAAAAAAAAAAAAAAAAAAAAAAAAAAAAAAAAAAAAAAAAAAAAAAAAAAAAAAAAAAAAAAAAAAAAAAAAAAAAAAAAAAAAAAAAAAAAAAAAAAAAAAAAAAAAAAAAAAAAAAAAAAAAAAAAAAAAAAAAAAAAAAAAAAAAAAAAAAAAAAAAAAAAAAAAAAAAAAAAAAAAAAAAAAAAAAAAAAAAAAAAAAAAAAAAAAAAAAAAAAAAAAAAAAAAAAAAAAAAAAAAAAAAAAAAAAAAAAAAAAAAAAAAAAAAAAAAAAAAAAAAAAAAAAAAAAAAAAAAAAAAAAAAAAAAAAAAAAAAAAAAAAAAAAAAAAAAAAAAAAAAAAAAAAAAAAAAAAAAAAAAAAAAAAAAAAAAAAAAAAAAAAAAAAAAAAAAAAAAAAAAAAAAAAAAAAAAAAAAAAAAAAAAAAAAAAAAAAAAAAAAAAAAAAAAAAAAAAAAAAAAAAAAAAAAAAAAAAAAAAAAAAAAAAAAAAAAAAAAAAAAAAAAAAAAAAAAAAAAAAAAAAAAAAAAAAAAAAAAAAAAAAAAAAAAAAAAAAAAAAAAAAAAAAAAAAAAAAAAAAAAAAAAAAAAAAAAAAAAAAAAAAAAAAAAAAAAAAAAAAAAAAAAAAAAAAAAAAAAAAAAAAAAAAAAAAAAAAAAAAAAAAAAAAAAAAAAAAAAAAAAAAAAAAAAAAAAAAAAAAAAAAAAAAAAAAAAAAAAAAAAAAAAAAAAAAAAAAAAAAAAAAAAAAAAAAAAAAAAAAAAAAAAAAAAAAAAAAAAAAAAAAAAAAAAAAAAAAAAAAAAAAAAAAAAAAAAAAAAAAAAAAAAAAAAAAAAAAAAAAAAAAAAAAAAAAAAAAAAAAAAAAAAAAAAAAAAAAAAAAAAAAAAAAAAAAAAAAAAAAAAAAAAAAAAAAAAAAAAAAAAAAAAAAAAAAAAAAAAAAAAAAAAAAAAAAAAAAAAAAAAAAAAAAAAAAAAAAAAAAAAAAAAAAAAAAAAAAAAAAAAAAAAAAAAAAAAAAAAAAAAAAAAAAAAAAAAAAAAAAAAAAAAAAAAAAAAAAAAAAAAAAAAAAAAAAAAAAAAAAAAAAAAAAAAAAAAAAAAAAAAAAAAAAAAAAAAAAAAAAAAAAAAAAAAAAAAAAAAAAAAAAAAAAAAAAAAAAAAAAAAAAAAAAAAAAAAAAAAAAAAAAAAAAAAAAAAAAAAAAAAAAAAAAAAAAAAAAAAAAAAAAAAAAAAAAAAAAAAAAAAAAAAAAAAAAAAAAAAAAAAAAAAAAAAAAAAAAAAAAAAAAAAAAAAAAAAAAAAAAAAAAAAAAAAAAAAAAAAAAAAAAAAAAAAAAAAAAAAAAAAAAAAAAAAAAAAAAAAAAAAAAAAAAAAAAAAAAAAAAAAAAAAAAAAAAAAAAAAAAAAAAAAAAAAAAAAAAAAAAAAAAAAAAAAAAAAAAAAAAAAAAAAAAAAAAAAAAAAAAAAAAAAAAAAAAAAAAAAAAAAAAAAAAAAAAAAAAAAAAAAAAAAAAAAAAAAAAAAAAAAAAAAAAAAAAAAAAAAAAAAAAAAAAAAAAAAAAAAAAAAAAAAAAAAAAAAAAAAAAAAAAAAAAAAAAAAAAAAAAAAAAAAAAAAAAAAAAAAAAAAAAAAAAAAAAAAAAAAAAAAAAAAAAAAAAAAAAAAAAAAAAAAAAAAAAAAAAAAAAAAAAAAAAAAAAAAAAAAAAAAAAAAAAAAAAAAAAAAAAAAAAAAAAAAAAAAAAAAAAAAAAAAAAAAAAAAAAAAAAAAAAAAAAAAAAAAAAAAAAAAAAAAAAAAAAAAAAAAAAAAAAAAAAAAAAAAAAAAAAAAAAAAAAAAAAAAAAAAAAAAAAAAAAAAAAAAAAAAAAAAAAAAAAAAAAAAAAAAAAAAAAAAAAAAAAAAAAAAAAAAAAAAAAAAAAAAAAAAAAAAAAAAAAAAAAAAAAAAAAAAAAAAAAAAAAAAAAAAA
Organism: Grus americana; assembly: GCF_028858705.1. NCBI lineage: Eukaryota > Metazoa > Chordata > Aves > Gruiformes > Gruidae > Grus > Grus americana. The sequence goes on from NW_026562132.1 coordinate 40,812, forward strand.
AAAAAAAAAAAAAAAAAAAAAAAAAAAAAAAAAAAAAAAAAAAAAAAAAAAAAAAAAAAAAAAAAAAAAAAAAAAAAAAAAAAAAAAAAAAAAAAAAAAAAAAAAAAAAAAAAAAAAAAAAAAAAAAAAAAAAAAAAAAAAAAAAAAAAAAAAAAAAAAAAAAAAAAAAAAAAAAAAAAAAAAAAAAAAAAAAAAAAAAAAAAAAAAAAAAAAAAAAAAAAAAAAAAAAAAAAAAAAAAAAAAAAAAAAAAAAAAAAAAAAAAAAAAAAAAAAAAAAAAAAAAAAAAAAAAAAAAAAAAAAAAAAAAAAAAAAAAAAAAAAAAAAAAAAAAAAAAAAAAAAAAAAAAAAAAAAAAAAAAAAAAAAAAAAAAAAAAAAAAAAAAAAAAAAAAAAAAAAAAAAAAAAAAAAAAAAAAAAAAAAAAAAAAAAAAAAAAAAAAAAAAAAAAAAAAAAAAAAAAAAAAAAAAAAAAAAAAAAAAAAAAAAAAAAAAAAAAAAAAAAAAAAAAAAAAAAAAAAAAAAAAAAAAAAAAAAAAAAAAAAAAAAAAAAAAAAAAAAAAAAAAAAAAAAAAAAAAAAAAAAAAAAAAAAAAAAAAAAAAAAAAAAAAAAAAAAAAAAAAAAAAAAAAAAAAAAAAAAAAAAAAAAAAAAAAAAAAAAAAAAAAAAAAAAAAAAAAAAAAAAAAAAAAAAAAAAAAAAAAAAAAAAAAAAAAAAAAAAAAAAAAAAAAAAAAAAAAAAAAAAAAAAAAAAAAAAAAAAAAAAAAAAAAAAAAAAAAAAAAAAAAAAAAAAAAAAAAAAAAAAAAAAAAAAAAAAAAAAAAAAAAAAAAAAAAAAAAAAAAAAAAAAAAAAAAAAAAAAAAAAAAAAAAAAAAAAAAAAAAAAAAAAAAAAAAAAAAAAAAAAAAAAAAAAAAAAAAAAAAAAAAAAAAAAAAAAAAAAAAAAAAAAAAAAAAAAAAAAAAAAAAAAAAAAAAAAAAAAAAAAAAAAAAAAAAAAAAAAAAAAAAAAAAAAAAAAAAAAAAAAAAAAAAAAAAAAAAAAAAAAAAAAAAAAAAAAAAAAAAAAAAAAAAAAAAAAAAAAAAAAAAAAAAAAAAAAAAAAAAAAAAAAAAAAAAAAAAAAAAAAAAAAAAAAAAAAAAAAAAAAAAAAAAAAAAAAAAAAAAAAAAAAAAAAAAAAAAAAAAAAAAAAAAAAAAAAAAAAAAAAAAAAAAAAAAAAAAAAAAAAAAAAAAAAAAAAAAAAAAAAAAAAAAAAAAAAAAAAAAAAAAAAAAAAAAAAAAAAAAAAAAAAAAAAAAAAAAAAAAAAAAAAAAAAAAAAAAAAAAAAAAAAAAAAAAAAAAAAAAAAAAAAAAAAAAAAAAAAAAAAAAAAAAAAAAAAAAAAAAAAAAAAAAAAAAAAAAAAAAAAAAAAAAAAAAAAAAAAAAAAAAAAAAAAAAAAAAAAAAAAAAAAAAAAAAAAAAAAAAAAAAAAAAAAAAAAAAAAAAAAAAAAAAAAAAAAAAAAAAAAAAAAAAAAAAAAAAAAAAAAAAAAAAAAAAAAAAAAAAAAAAAAAAAAAAAAAAAAAAAAAAAAAAAAAAAAAAAAAAAAAAAAAAAAAAAAAAAAAAAAAAAAAAAAAAAAAAAAAAAAAAAAAAAAAAAAAAAAAAAAAAAAAAAAAAAAAAAAAAAAAAAAAAAAAAAAAAAAAAAAAAAAAAAAAAAAAAAAAAAAAAAAAAAAAAAAAAAAAAAAAAAAAAAAAAAAAAAAAAAAAAAAAAAAAAAAAAAAAAAAAAAAAAAAAAAAAAAAAAAAAAAAAAAAAAAAAAAAAAAAAAAAAAAAAAAAAAAAAAAAAAAAAAAAAAAAAAAAAAAAAAAAAAAAAAAAAAAAAAAAAAAAAAAAAAAAAAAAAAAAAAAAAAAAAAAAAAAAAAAAAAAAAAAAAAAAAAAAAAAAAAAAAAAAAAAAAAAAAAAAAAAAAAAAAAAAAAAAAAAAAAAAAAAAAAAAAAAAAAAAAAAAAAAAAAAAAAAAAAAAAAAAAAAAAAAAAAAAAAAAAAAAAAAAAAAAAAAAAAAAAAAAAAAAAAAAAAAAAAAAAAAAAAAAAAAAAAAAAAAAAAAAAAAAAAAAAAAAAAAAAAAAAAAAAAAAAAAAAAAAAAAAAAAAAAAAAAAAAAAAAAAAAAAAAAAAAAAAAAAAAAAAAAAAAAAAAAAAAAAAAAAAAAAAAAAAAAAAAAAAAAAAAAAAAAAAAAAAAAAAAAAAAAAAAAAAAAAAAAAAAAAAAAAAAAAAAAAAAAAAAAAAAAAAAAAAAAAAAAAAAAAAAAAAAAAAAAAAAAAAAAAAAAAAAAAAAAAAAAAAAAAAAAAAAAAAAAAAAAAAAAAAAAAAAAAAAAAAAAAAAAAAAAAAAAAAAAAAAAAAAAAAAAAAAAAAAAAAAAAAAAAAAAAAAAAAAAAAAAAAAAAAAAAAAAAAAAAAAAAAAAAAAAAAAAAAAAAAAAAAAAAAAAAAAAAAAAAAAAAAAAAAAAAAAAAAAAAAAAAAAAAAAAAAAAAAAAAAAAAAAAAAAAAAAAAAAAAAAAAAAAAAAAAAAAAAAAAAAAAAAAAAAAAAAAAAAAAAAAAAAAAAAAAAAAAAAAAAAAAAAAAAAAAAAAAAAAAAAAAAAAAAAAAAAAAAAAAAAAAAAAAAAAAAAAAAAAAAAAAAAAAAAAAAAAAAAAAAAAAAAAAAAAAAAAAAAAAAAAAAAAAAAAAAAAAAAAAAAAAAAAAAAAAAAAAAAAAAAAAAAAAAAAAAAAAAAAAAAAAAAAAAAAAAAAAAAAAAAAAAAAAAAAAAAAAAAAAAAAAAAAAAAAAAAAAAAAAAAAAAAAAAAAAAAAAAAAAAAAAAAAAAAAAAAAAAAAAAAAAAAAAAAAAAAAAAAAAAAAAAAAAAAAAAAAAAAAAAAAAAAAAAAAAAAAAAAAAAAAAAAAAAAAAAAAAAAAAAAAAAAAAAAAAAAAAAAAAAAAAAAAAAAAAAAAAAAAAAAAAAAAAAAAAAAAAAAAAAAAAAAAAAAAAAAAAAAAAAAAAAAAAAAAAAAAAAAAAAAAAAAAAAAAAAAAAAAAAAAAAAAAAAAAAAAAAAAAAAAAAAAAAAAAAAAAAAAAAAAAAAAAAAAAAAAAAAAAAAAAAAAAAAAAAAAAAAAAAAAAAAAAAAAAAAAAAAAAAAAAAAAAAAAAAAAAAAAAAAAAAAAAAAAAAAAAAAAAAAAAAAAAAAAAAAAAAAAAAAAAAAAAAAAAAAAAAAAAAAAAAAAAAAAAAAAAAAAAAAAAAAAAAAAAAAAAAAAAAAAAAAAAAAAAAAAAAAAAAAAAAAAAAAAAAAAAAAAAAAAAAAAAAAAAAAAAAAAAAAAAAAAAAAAAAAAAAAAAAAAAAAAAAAAAAAAAAAAAAAAAAAAAAAAAAAAAAAAAAAAAAAAAAAAAAAAAAAAAAAAAAAAAAAAAAAAAAAAAAAAAAAAAAAAAAAAAAAAAAAAAAAAAAAAAAAAAAAAAAAAAAAAAAAAAAAAAAAAAAAAAAAAAAAAAAAAAAAAAAAAAAAAAAAAAAAAAAAAAAAAAAAAAAAAAAAAAAAAAAAAAAAAAAAAAAAAAAAAAAAAAAAAAAAAAAAAAAAAAAAAAAAAAAAAAAAAAAAAAAAAAAAAAAAAAAAAAAAAAAAAAAAAAAAAAAAAAAAAAAAAAAAAAAAAAAAAAAAAAAAAAAAAAAAAAAAAAAAAAAAAAAAAAAAAAAAAAAAAAAAAAAAAAAAAAAAAAAAAAAAAAAAAAAAAAAAAAAAAAAAAAAAAAAAAAAAAAAAAAAAAAAAAAAAAAAAAAAAAAAAAAAAAAAAAAAAAAAAAAAAAAAAAAAAAAAAAAAAAAAAAAAAAAAAAAAAAAAAAAAAAAAAAAAAAAAAAAAAAAAAAAAAAAAAAAAAAAAAAAAAAAAAAAAAAAAAAAAAAAAAAAAAAAAAAAAAAAAAAAAAAAAAAAAAAAAAAAAAAAAAAAAAAAAAAAAAAAAAAAAAAAAAAAAAAAAAAAAAAAAAAAAAAAAAAAAAAAAAAAAAAAAAAAAAAAAAAAAAAAAAAAAAAAAAAAAAAAAAAAAAAAAAAAAAAAAAAAAAAAAAAAAAAAAAAAAAAAAAAAAAAAAAAAAAAAAAAAAAAAAAAAAAAAAAAAAAAAAAAAAAAAAAAAAAAAAAAAAAAAAAAAAAAAAAAAAAAAAAAAAAAAAAAAAAAAAAAAAAAAAAAAAAAAAAAAAAAAAAAAAAAAAAAAAAAAAAAAAAAAAAAAAAAAAAAAAAAAAAAAAAAAAAAAAAAAAAAAAAAAAAAAAAAAAAAAAAAAAAAAAAAAAAAAAAAAAAAAAAAAAAAAAAAAAAAAAAAAAAAAAAAAAAAAAAAAAAAAAAAAAAAAAAAAAAAAAAAAAAAAAAAAAAAAAAAAAAAAAAAAAAAAAAAAAAAAAAAAAAAAAAAAAAAAAAAAAAAAAAAAAAAAAAAAAAAAAAAAAAAAAAAAAAAAAAAAAAAAAAAAAAAAAAAAAAAAAAAAAAAAAAAAAAAAAAAAAAAAAAAAAAAAAAAAAAAAAAAAAAAAAAAAAAAAAAAAAAAAAAAAAAAAAAAAAAAAAAAAAAAAAAAAAAAAAAAAAAAAAAAAAAAAAAAAAAAAAAAAAAAAAAAAAAAAAAAAAAAAAAAAAAAAAAAAAAAAAAAAAAAAAAAAAAAAAAAAAAAAAAAAAAAAAAAAAAAAAAAAAAAAAAAAAAAAAAAAAAAAAAAAAAAAAAAAAAAAAAAAAAAAAAAAAAAAAAAAAAAAAAAAAAAAAAAAAAAAAAAAAAAAAAAAAAAAAAAAAAAAAAAAAAAAAAAAAAAAAAAAAAAAAAAAAAAAAAAAAAATAAAAAAAAAAAAAAAAAAAAAAAAAAAAAAAAAAAAAAAAAAAAAAAAAAAAAAAAAAAAAAAAAAAAAAAAAAAAAAAAAAAAAAAAAAAAAAAAAAAAAAAAAAAAAAAAAAAAAAAAAAAAAAAAAAAAAAAAAAAAAAAAAAAAAAAAAAAAAAAAAAAAAAAAAAAAAAAAAAAAAAAAAAAAAAAAAAAAAAAAAAAAAAAAAAAAAAAAAAAAAAAAAAAAAAAAAAAAAAAAAAAAAAAAAAAAAAAAAAAAAAAAAAAAAAAAAAAAAAAAAAAAAAAAAAAAAAAAAAAAAAAAAAAAAAAAAAAAAAAAAAAAAAAAAAAAAAAAAAAAAAAAAAAAAAAAAAAAAAAAAAAAAAAAAAAAAAAAAAAAAAAAAAAAAAAAAAAAAAAAAAAAAAAAAAAAAAAAAAAAAAAAAAAAAAAAAAAAAAAAAAAAAAAAAAAAAAAAAAAAAAAAAAAAAAAAAAAAAAAAAAAAAAAAAAAAAAAAAAAAAAAAAAAAAAAAAAAAAAAAAAAAAAAAAAAAAAAAAAAAAAAAAAAAAAAAAAAAAAAAAAAAAAAAAAAAAAAAAAAAAAAAAAAAAAAAAAAAAAAAAAAAAAAAAAAAAAAAAAAAAAAAAAAAAAAAAAAAAAAAAAAAAAAAAAAAAAAAAAAAAAAAAAAAAAAAAAAAAAAAAAAAAAAAAAAAAAAAAAAAAAAAAAAAAAAAAAAAAAAAAAAAAAAAAAAAAAAAAAAAAAAAAAAAAAAAAAAAAAAAAAAAAAAAAAAAAAAAAAAAAAAAAAAAAAAAAAAAAAAAAAAAAAAAAAAAAAAAAAAAAAAAAAAAAAAAAAAAAAAAAAAAAAAAAAAAAAAAAAAAAAAAAAAAAAAAAAAAAAAAAAAAAAAAAAAAAAAAAAAAAAAAAAAAAAAAAAAAAAAAAAAAAAAAAAAAAAAAAAAAAAAAAAAAAAAAAAAAAAAAAAAAAAAAAAAAAAAAAAAAAAAAAAAAAAAAAAAAAAAAAAAAAAAAAAAAAAAAAAAAAAAAAAAAAAAAAAAAAAAAAAAAAAAAAAAAAAAAAAAAAAAAAAAAAAAAAAAAAAAAAAAAAAAAAAAAAAAAAAAAAAAAAAAAAAAAAAAAAAAAAAAAAAAAAAAAAAAAAAAAAAAAAAAAAAAAAAAAAAAAAAAAAAAAAAAAAAAAAAAAAAAAAAAAAAAAAAAAAAAAAAAAAAAAAAAAAAAAAAAAAAAAAAAAAAAAAAAAAAAAAAAAAAAAAAAAAAAAAAAAAAAAAAAAAAAAAAAAAAAAAAAAAAAAAAAAAAAAAAAAAAAAAAAAAAAAAAAAAAAAAAAAAAAAAAAAAAAAAAAAAAAAAAAAAAAAAAAAAAAAAAAAAAAAAAAAAAAAAAAAAAAAAAAAAAAAAAAAAAAAAAAAAAAAAAAAAAAAAAAAAAAAAAAAAAAAAAAAAAAAAAAAAAAAAAAAAAAAAAAAAAAAAAAAAAAAAAAAAAAAAAAAAAAAAAAAAAAAAAAAAAAAAAAAAAAAAAAAAAAAAAAAAAAAAAAAAAAAAAAAAAAAAAAAAAAAAAAAAAAAAAAAAAAAAAAAAAAAAAAAAAAAAAAAAAAAAAAAAAAAAAAAAAAAAAAAAAAAAAAAAAAAAAAAAAAAAAAAAAAAAAAAAAAAAAAAAAAAAAAAAAAAAAAAAAAAAAAAAAAAAAAAAAAAAAAAAAAAAAAAAAAAAAAAAAAAAAAAAAAAAAAAAAAAAAAAAAAAAAAAAAAAAAAAAAAAAAAAAAAAAAAAAAAAAAAAAAAAAAAAAAAAAAAAAAAAAAAAAAAAAAAAAAAAAAAAAAAAAAAAAAAAAAAAAAAAAAAAAAAAAAAAAAAAAAAAAAAAAAAAAAAAAAAAAAAAAATAAAAAAAAAAAAAAAAAAAAAAAAAAAAAAAAAAAAAAAAAAAAAAAAAAAAAAAAAAAAAAAAAAAAAAAAAAAAAAAAAAAAAAAAAAAAAAAAAAAAAAAAAAAAAAAAAAAAAAAAAAAAAAAAAAAAAAAAAAAAAAAAAAAAAAAAAAAAAAAAAAAAAAAAAAAAAAAAAAAAAAAAAAAAAAAAAAAAAAAAAAAAAAAAAAAAAAAAAAAAAAAAAAAAAAAAAAAAAAAAAAAAAAAAAAAAAAAAAAAAAAAAAAAAAAAAAAAAAAAAAAAAAAAAAAAAAAAAAAAAAAAAAAAAAAAAAAAAAAAAAAAAAAAAAAAAAAAAAAAAAAAAAAAAAAAAAAAAAAAAAAAAAAAAAAAAAAAAAAAAAAAAAAAAAAAAAAAAAAAAAAAAAAAAAAAAAAAAAAAAAAAAAAAAAAAAAAAAAAAAAAAAAAAAAAAAAAAAAAAAAAAAAAAAAAAAAAAAAAAAAAAAAAAAAAAAAAAAAAAAAAAAAAAAAAAAAAAAAAAAAAAAAAAAAAAAAAAAAAAAAAAAAAAAAAAAAAAAAAAAAAAAAAAAAAAAAAAAAAAAAAAAAAAAAAAAAAAAAAAAAAAAAAAAAAAAAAAAAAAAAAAAAAAAAAAAAAAAAAAAAAAAAAAAAAAAAAAAAAAAAAAAAAAAAAAAAAAAAAAAAAAAAAAAAAAAAAAAAAAAAAAAAAAAAAAAAAAAAAAAAAAAAAAAAAAAAAAAAAAAAAAAAAAAAAAAAAAAAAAAAAAAAAAAAAAAAAAAAAAAAAAAAAAAAAAAAAAAAAAAAAAAAAAAAAAAAAAAAAAAAAAAAAAAAAAAAAAAAAAAAAAAAAAAAAAAAAAAAAAAAAAAAAAAAAAAAAAAAAAAAAAAAAAAAAAAAAAAAAAAAAAAAAAAAAAAAAAAAAAAAAAAAAAAAAAAAAAAAAAAAAAAAAAAAAAAAAAAAAAAAAAAAAAAAAAAAAAAAAAAAAAAAAAAAAAAAAAAAAAAAAAAAAAAAAAAAAAAAAAAAAAAAAAAAAAAAAAAAAAAAAAAAAAAAAAAAAAAAAAAAAAAAAAAAAAAAAAAAAAAAAAAAAAAAAAAAAAAAAAAAAAAAAAAAAAAAAAAAAAAAAAAAAAAAAAAAAAAAAAAAAAAAAAAAAAAAAAAAAAAAAAAAAAAAAAAAAAAAAAAAAAAAAAAAAAAAAAAAAAAAAAAAAAAAAAAAAAAAAAAAAAAAAAAAAAAAAAAAAAAAAAAAAAAAAAAAAAAAAAAAAAAAAAAAAAAAAAAAAAAAAAAAAAAAAAAAAAAAAAAAAAAAAAAAAAAAAAAAAAAAAAAAAAAAAAAAAAAAAAAAAAAAAAAAAAAAAAAAAAAAAAAAAAAAAAAAAAAAAAAAAAAAAAAAAAAAAAAAAAAAAAAAAAAAAAAAAAAAAAAAAAAAAAAAAAAAAAAAAAAAAAAAAAAAAAAAAAAAAAAAAAAAAAAAAAAAAAAAAAAAAAAAAAAAAAAAAAAAAAAAAAAAAAAAAAAAAAAAAAAAAAAAAAAAAAAAAAAAAAAAAAAAAAAAAAAAAAAAAAAAAAAAAAAAAAAAAAAAAAAAAAAAAAAAAAAAAAAAAAAAAAAAAAAAAAAAAAAAAAAAAAAAAAAAAAAAAAAAAAAAAAAAAAAAAAAAAAAAAAAAAAAAAAAAAAAAAAAAAAAAAAAAAAAAAAAAAAAAAAAAAAAAAAAAAAAAAAAAAAAAAAAAAAAAAAAAAAAAAAAAAAAAAAAAAAAAAAAAAAAAAAAAAAAAAAAAAAAAAAAAAAAAAAAAAAAAAAAAAAAAAAAAAAAAAAAAAAAAAAAAAAAAAAAAAAAAAAAAAAAAAAAAAAAAAAAAAAAAAAAAAAAAAAAAAAAAAAAAAAAAAAAAAAAAAAAAAAAAAAAAAAAAAAAAAAAAAAAAAAAAAAAAAAAAAAAAAAAAAAAAAAAAAAAAAAAAAAAAAAAAAAAAAAAAAAAAAAAAAAAAAAAAAAAAAAAAAAAAAAAAAAAAAAAAAAAAAAAAAAAAAAAAAAAAAAAAAAAAAAAAAAAAAAAAAAAAAAAAAAAAAAAAAAAAAAAAAAAAAAAAAAAAAAAAAAAAAAAAAAAAAAAAAAAAAAAAAAAAAAAAAAAAAAAAAAAAAAAAAAAAAAAAAAAAAAAAAAAAAAAAAAAAAAAAAAAAAAAAAAAAAAAAAAAAAAAAAAAAAAAAAAAAAAAAAAAAAAAAAAAAAAAAAAAAAAAAAAAAAAAAAAAAAAAAAAAAAAAAAAAAAAAAAAAAAAAAAAAAAAAAAAAAAAAAAAAAAAAAAAAAAAAAAAAAAAAAAAAAAAAAAAAAAAAAAAAAAAAAAAAAAAAAAAAAAAAAAAAAAAAAAAAAAAAAAAAAAAAAAAAAAAAAAAAAAAAAAAAAAAAAAAAAAAAAAAAAAAAAAAAAAAAAAAAAAAAAAAAAAAAAAAAAAAAAAAAAAAAAAAAAAAAAAAAAAAAAAAAAAAAAAAAAAAAAAAAAAAAAAAAAAAAAAAAAAAAAAAAAAAAAAAAAAAAAAAAAAAAAAAAAAAAAAAAAAAAAAAAAAAAAAAAAAAAAAAAAAAAAAAAAAAAAAAAAAAAAAAAAAAAAAAAAAAAAAAAAAAAAAAAAAAAAAAAAAAAAAAAAAAAAAAAAAAAAAAAAAAAAAAAAAAAAAAAAAAAAAAAAAAAAAAAAAAAAAAAAAAAAAAAAAAAAAAAAAAAAAAAAAAAAAAAAAAAAAAAAAAAAAAAAAAAAAAAAAAAAAAAAAAAAAAAAAAAAAAAAAAAAAAAAAAAAAAAAAAAAAAAAAAAAAAAAAAAAAAAAAAAAAAAAAAAAAAAAAAAAAAAAAAAAAAAAAAAAAAAAAAAAAAAAAAAAAAAAAAAAAAAAAAAAAAAAAAAAAAAAAAAAAAAAAAAAAAAAAAAAAAAAAAAAAAAAAAAAAAAAAAAAAAAAAAAAAAAAAAAAAAAAAAAAAAAAAAAAAAAAAAAAAAAAAAAAAAAAAAAAAAAAAAAAAAAAAAAAAAAAAAAAAAAAAAAAAAAAAAAAAAAAAAAAAAAAAAAAAAAAAAAAAAAAAAAAAAAAAAAAAAAAAAAAAAAAAAAAAAAAAAAAAAAAAAAAAAAAAAAAAAAAAAAAAAAAAAAAAAAAAAAAAAAAAAAAAAAAAAAAAAAAAAAAAAAAAAAAAAAAAAAAAAAAAAAAAAAAAAAAAAAAAAAAAAAAAAAAAAAAAAAAAAAAAAAAAAAAAAAAAAAAAAAAAAAAAAAAAAAAAAAAAAAAAAAAAAAAAAAAAAAAAAAAAAAAAAAAAAAAAAAAAAAAAAAAAAAAAAAAAAAAAAAAAAAAAAAAAAAAAAAAAAAAAAAAAAAAAAAAAAAAAAAAAAAAAAAAAAAAAAAAAAAAAAAAAAAAAAAAAAAAAAAAAAAAAAAAAAAAAAAAAAAAAAAAAAAAAAAAAAAAAAAAAAAAAAAAAAAAAAAAAAAAAAAAAAAAAAAAAAAAAAAAAAAAAAAAAAAAAAAAAAAAAAAAAAAAAAAAAAAAAAAAAAAAAAAAAAAAAAAAAAAAAAAAAAAAAAAAAAAAAAAATAAAAAAAAAAAAAAAAAAAAAAAAAAAAAAAAAAAAAAAAAAAAAAAAAAAAAAAAAAAAAAAAAAAAAAAAAAAAAAAAAAAAAAAAAAAAAAAAAAAAAAAAAAAAAAAAAAAAAAAAAAAAAAAAAAAAAAAAAAAAAAAAAAAAAAAAAAAAAAAAAAAAAAAAAAAAAAAAAAAAAAAAAAAAAAAAAAAAAAAAAAAAAAAAAAAAAAAAAAAAAAAAAAAAAAAAAAAAAAAAAAAAAAAAAAAAAAAAAAAAAAAAAAAAAAAAAAAAAAAAAAAAAAAAAAAAAAAAAAAAAAAAAAAAAAAAAAAAAAAAAAAAAAAAAAAAAAAAAAAAAAAAAAAAAAAAAAAAAAAAAAAAAAAAAAAAAAAAAAAAAAAAAAAAAAAAAAAAAAAAAAAAAAAAAAAAAAAAAAAAAAAAAAAAAAAAAAAAAAAAAAAAAAAAAAAAAAAAAAAAAAAAAAAAAAAAAAAAAAAAAAAAAAAAAAAAAAAAAAAAAAAAAAAAAAAAAAAAAAAAAAAAAAAAAAAAAAAAAAAAAAAAAAAAAAAAAAAAAAAAAAAAAAAAAAAAAAAAAAAAAAAAAAAAAAAAAAAAAAAAAAAAAAAAAAAAAAAAAAAAAAAAAAAAAAAAAAAAAAAAAAAAAAAAAAAAAAAAAAAAAAAAAAAAAAAAAAAAAAAAAAAAAAAAAAAAAAAAAAAAAAAAAAAAAAAAAAAAAAAAAAAAAAAAAAAAAAAAAAAAAAAAAAAAAAAAAAAAAAAAAAAAAAAAAAAAAAAAAAAAAAAAAAAAAAAAAAAAAAAAAAAAAAAAAAAAAAAAAAAAAAAAAAAAAAAAAAAAAAAAAAAAAAAAAAAAAAAAAAAAAAAAAAAAAAAAAAAAAAAAAAAAAAAAAAAAAAAAAAAAAAAAAAAAAAAAAAAAAAAAAAAAAAAAAAAAAAAAAAAAAAAAAAAAAAAAAAAAAAAAAAAAAAAAAAAAAAAAAAAAAAAAAAAAAAAAAAAAAAAAAAAAAAAAAAAAAAAAAAAAAAAAAAAAAAAAAAAAAAAAAAAAAAAAAAAAAAAAAAAAAAAAAAAAAAAAAAAAAAAAAAAAAAAAAAAAAAAAAAAAAAAAAAAAAAAAAAAAAAAAAAAAAAAAAAAAAAAAAAAAAAAAAAAAAAAAAAAAAAAAAAAAAAAAAAAAAAAAAAAAAAAAAAAAAAAAAAAAAAAAAAAAAAAAAAAAAAAAAAAAAAAAAAAAAAAAAAAAAAAAAAAAAAAAAAAAAAAAAAAAAAAAAAAAAAAAAAAAAAAAAAAAAAAAAAAAAAAAAAAAAAAAAAAAAAAAAAAAAAAAAAAAAAAAAAAAAAAAAAAAAAAAAAAAAAAAAAAAAAAAAAAAAAAAAAAAAAAAAAAAAAAAAAAAAAAAAAAAAAAAAAAAAAAAAAAAAAAAAAAAAAAAAAAAAAAAAAAAAAAAAAAAAAAAAAAAAAAAAAAAAAAAAAAAAAAAAAAAAAAAAAAAAAAAAAAAAAAAAAAAAAAAAAAAAAAAAAAAAAAAAAAAAAAAAAAAAAAAAAAAAAAAAAAAAAAAAAAAAAAAAAAAAAAAAAAAAAAAAAAAAAAAAAAAAAAAAAAAAAAAAAAAAAAAAAAAAAAAAAAAAAAAAAAAAAAAAAAAAAAAAAAAAAAAAAAAAAAAAAAAAAAAAAAAAAAAAAAAAAAAAAAAAAAAAAAAAAAAAAAAAAAAAAAAAAAAAAAAAAAAAAAAAAAAAAAAAAAAAAAAAAAAAAAAAAAAAAAAAAAAAAAAAAAAAAAAAAAAAAAAAAAAAAAAAAAAAAAAAAAAAAAAAAAAAAAAAAAAAAAAAAAAAAAAAAAAAAAAAAAAAAAAAAAAAAAAAAAAAAAAAAAAAAAAAAAAAAAAAAAAAAAAAAAAAAAAAAAAAAAAAAAAAAAAAAAAAAAAAAAAAAAAAAAAAAAAAAAAAAAAAAAAAAAAAAAAAAAAAAAAAAAAAAAAAAAAAAAAAAAAAAAAAAAAAAAAAAAAAAAAAAAAAAAAAAAAAAAAAAAAAAAAAAAAAAAAAAAAAAAAAAAAAAAAAAAAAAAAAAAAAAAAAAAAAAAAAAAAAAAAAAAAAAAAAAAAAAAAAAAAAAAAAAAAAAAAAAAAAAAAAAAAAAAAAAAAAAAAAAAAAAAAAAAAAAAAAAAAAAAAAAAAAAAAAAAAAAAAAAAAAAAAAAAAAAAAAAAAAAAAAAAAAAAAAAAAAAAAAAAAAAAAAAAAAAAAAAAAAAAAAAAAAAAAAAAAAAAAAAAAAAAAAAAAAAAAAAAAAAAAAAAAAAAAAAAAAAAAAAAAAAAAAAAAAAAAAAAAAAAAAAAAAAAAAAAAAAAAAAAAAAAAAAAAAAAAAAAAAAAAAAAAAAAAAAAAAAAAAAAAAAAAAAAAAAAAAAAAAAAAAAAAAAAAAAAAAAAAAAAAAAAAAAAAAAAAAAAAAAAAAAAAAAAAAAAAAAAAAAAAAAAAAAAAAAAAAAAAAAAAAAAAAAAAAAAAAAAAAAAAAAAAAAAAAAAAAAAAAAAAAAAAAAAAAAAAAAAAAAAAAAAAAAAAAAAAAAAAAAAAAAAAAAAAAAAAAAAAAAAAAAAAAAAAAAAAAAAAAAAAAAAAAAAAAAAAAAAAAAAAAAAAAAAAAAAAAAAAAAAAAAAAAAAAAAAAAAAAAAAAAAAAAAAAAAAAAAAAAAAAAAAAAAAAAAAAAAAAAAAAAAAAAAAAAAAAAAAAAAAAAAAAAAAAAAAAAAAAAAAAAAAAAAAAAAAAAAAAAAAAAAAAAAAAAAAAAAAAAAAAAAAAAAAAAAAAAAAAAAAAAAAAAAAAAAAAAAAAAAAAAAAAAAAAAAAAAAAAAAAAAAAAAAAAAAAAAAAAAAAAAAAAAAAAAAAAAAAAAAAAAAAAAAAAAAAAAAAAAAAAAAAAAAAAAAAAAAAAAAAAAAAAAAAAAAAAAAAAAAAAAAAAAAAAAAAAAAAAAAAAAAAAAAAAAAAAAAAAAAAAAAAAAAAAAAAAAAAAAAAAAAAAAAAAAAAAAAAAAAAAAAAAAAAAAAAAAAAAAAAAAAAAAAAAAAAAAAAAAAAAAAAAAAAAAAAAAAAAAAAAAAAAAAAAAAAAAAAAAAAAAAAAAAAAAAAAAAAAAAAAAAAAAAAAAAAAAAAAAAAAAAAAAAAAAAAAAAAAAAAAAAAAAAAAAAAAAAAAAAAAAAAAAAAAAAAAAAAAAAAAAAAAAAAAAAAAAAAAAAAAAAAAAAAAAAAAAAAAAAAAAAAAAAAAAAAAAAAAAAAAAAAAAAAAAAAAAAAAAAAAAAAAAAAAAAAAAAAAAAAAAAAAAAAAAAAAAAAAAAAAAAAAAAAAAAAAAAAAAAAAAAAAAAAAAAAAAAAAAAAAAAAAAAAAAAAAAAAAAAAAAAAAAAAAAAAAAAAAAAAAAAAAAAAAAAAAAAAAAAAAAAAAAAAAAAAAAAAAAAAAAAAAAAAAAAAAAAAAAAAAAAAAAAAAAAAAAAAAAAAAAAAAAAAAAAAAAAAAAAAAAAAAAAAAAAAATAAAAAAAAAAAAAAAAAAAAAAAAAAAAAAAAAAAAAAAAAAAAAAAAAAAAAAAAAAAAAAAAAAAAAAAAAAAAAAAAAAAAAAAAAAAAAAAAAAAAAAAAAAAAAAAAAAAAAAAAAAAAAAAAAAAAAAAAAAAAAAAAAAAAAAAAAAAAAAAAAAAAAAAAAAAAAAAAAAAAAAAAAAAAAAAAAAAAAAAAAAAAAAAAAAAAAAAAAAAAAAAAAAAAAAAAAAAAAAAAAAAAAAAAAAAAAAAAAAAAAAAAAAAAAAAAAAAAAAAAAAAAAAAAAAAAAAAAAAAAAAAAAAAAAAAAAAAAAAAAAAAAAAAAAAAAAAAAAAAAAAAAAAAAAAAAAAAAAAAAAAAAAAAAAAAAAAAAAAAAAAAAAAAAAAAAAAAAAAAAAAAAAAAAAAAAAAAAAAAAAAAAAAAAAAAAAAAAAAAAAAAAAAAAAAAAAAAAAAAAAAAAAAAAAAAAAAAAAAAAAAAAAAAAAAAAAAAAAAAAAAAAAAAAAAAAAAAAAAAAAAAAAAAAAAAAAAAAAAAAAAAAAAAAAAAAAAAAAAAAAAAAAAAAAAAAAAAAAAAAAAAAAAAAAAAAAAAAAAAAAAAAAAAAAAAAAAAAAAAAAAAAAAAAAAAAAAAAAAAAAAAAAAAAAAAAAAAAAAAAAAAAAAAAAAAAAAAAAAAAAAAAAAAAAAAAAAAAAAAAAAAAAAAAAAAAAAAAAAAAAAAAAAAAAAAAAAAAAAAAAAAAAAAAAAAAAAAAAAAAAAAAAAAAAAAAAAAAAAAAAAAAAAAAAAAAAAAAAAAAAAAAAAAAAAAAAAAAAAAAAAAAAAAAAAAAAAAAAAAAAAAAAAAAAAAAAAAAAAAAAAAAAAAAAAAAAAAAAAAAAAAAAAAAAAAAAAAAAAAAAAAAAAAAAAAAAAAAAAAAAAAAAAAAAAAAAAAAAAAAAAAAAAAAAAAAAAAAAAAAAAAAAAAAAAAAAAAAAAAAAAAAAAAAAAAAAAAAAAAAAAAAAAAAAAAAAAAAAAAAAAAAAAAAAAAAAAAAAAAAAAAAAAAAAAAAAAAAAAAAAAAAAAAAAAAAAAAAAAAAAAAAAAAAAAAAAAAAAAAAAAAAAAAAAAAAAAAAAAAAAAAAAAAAAAAAAAAAAAAAAAAAAAAAAAAAAAAAAAAAAAAAAAAAAAAAAAAAAAAAAAAAAAAAAAAAAAAAAAAAAAAAAAAAAAAAAAAAAAAAAAAAAAAAAAAAAAAAAAAAAAAAAAAAAAAAAAAAAAAAAAAAAAAAAAAAAAAAAAAAAAAAAAAAAAAAAAAAAAAAAAAAAAAAAAAAAAAAAAAAAAAAAAAAAAAAAAAAAAAAAAAAAAAAAAAAAAAAAAAAAAAAAAAAAAAAAAAAAAAAAAAAAAAAAAAAAAAAAAAAAAAAAAAAAAAAAAAAAAAAAAAAAAAAAAAAAAAAAAAAAAAAAAAAAAAAAAAAAAAAAAAAAAAAAAAAAAAAAAAAAAAAAAAAAAAAAAAAAAAAAAAAAAAAAAAAAAAAAAAAAAAAAAAAAAAAAAAAAAAAAAAAAAAAAAAAAAAAAAAAAAAAAAAAAAAAAAAAAAAAAAAAAAAAAAAAAAAAAAAAAAAAAAAAAAAAAAAAAAAAAAAAAAAAAAAAAAAAAAAAAAAAAAAAAAAAAAAAAAAAAAAAAAAAAAAAAAAAAAAAAAAAAAAAAAAAAAAAAAAAAAAAAAAAAAAAAAAAAAAAAAAAAAAAAAAAAAAAAAAAAAAAAAAAAAAAAAAAAAAAAAAAAAAAAAAAAAAAAAAAAAAAAAAAAAAAAAAAAAAAAAAAAAAAAAAAAAAAAAAAAAAAAAAAAAAAAAAAAAAAAAAAAAAAAAAAAAAAAAAAAAAAAAAAAAAAAAAAAAAAAAAAAAAAAAAAAAAAAAAAAAAAAAAAAAAAAAAAAAAAAAAAAAAAAAAAAAAAAAAAAAAAAAAAAAAAAAAAAAAAAAAAAAAAAAAAAAAAAAAAAAAAAAAAAAAAAAAAAAAAAAAAAAAAAAAAAAAAAAAAAAAAAAAAAAAAAAAAAAAAAAAAAAAAAAAAAAAAAAAAAAAAAAAAAAAAAAAAAAAAAAAAAAAAAAAAAAAAAAAAAAAAAAAAAAAAAAAAAAAAAAAAAAAAAAAAAAAAAAAAAAAAAAAAAAAAAAAAAAAAAAAAAAAAAAAAAAAAAAAAAAAAAAAAAAAAAAAAAAAAAAAAAAAAAAAAAAAAAAAAAAAAAAAAAAAAAAAAAAAAAAAAAAAAAAAAAAAAAAAAAAAAAAAAAAAAAAAAAAAAAAAAAAAAAAAAAAAAAAAAAAAAAAAAAAAAAAAAAAAAAAAAAAAAAAAAAAAAAAAAAAAAAAAAAAAAAAAAAAAAAAAAAAAAAAAAAAAAAAAAAAAAAAAAAAAAAAAAAAAAAAAAAAAAAAAAAAAAAAAAAAAAAAAAAAAAAAAAAAAAAAAAAAAAAAAAAAAAAAAAAAAAAAAAAAAAAAAAAAAAAAAAAAAAAAAAAAAAAAAAAAAAAAAAAAAAAAAAAAAAAAAAAAAAAAAAAAAAAAAAAAAAAAAAAAAAAAAAAAAAAAAAAAAAAAAAAAAAAAAAAAAAAAAAAAAAAAAAAAAAAAAAAAAAAAAAAAAAAAAAAAAAAAAAAAAAAAAAAAAAAAAAAAAAAAAAAAAAAAAAAAAAAAAAAAAAAAAAAAAAAAAAAAAAAAAAAAAAAAAAAAAAAAAAAAAAAAAAAAAAAAAAAAAAAAAAAAAAAAAAAAAAAAAAAAAAAAAAAAAAAAAAAAAAAAAAAAAAAAAAAAAAAAAAAAAAAAAAAAAAAAAAAAAAAAAAAAAAAAAAAAAAAAAAAAAAAAAAAAAAAAAAAAAAAAAAAAAAAAAAAAAAAAAAAAAAAAAAAAAAAAAAAAAAAAAAAAAAAAAAAAAAAAAAAAAAAAAAAAAAAAAAAAAAAAAAAAAAAAAAAAAAAAAAAAAAAAAAAAAAAAAAAAAAAAAAAAAAAAAAAAAAAAAAAAAAAAAAAAAAAAAAAAAAAAAAAAAAAAAAAAAAAAAAAAAAAAAAAAAAAAAAAAAAAAAAAAAAAAAAAAAAAAAAAAAAAAAAAAAAAAAAAAAAAAAAAAAAAAAAAAAAAAAAAAAAAAAAAAAAAAAAAAAAAAAAAAAAAAAAAAAAAAAAAAAAAAAAAAAAAAAAAAAAAAAAAAAAAAAAAAAAAAAAAAAAAAAAAAAAAAAAAAAAAAAAAAAAAAAAAAAAAAAAAAAAAAAAAAAAAAAAAAAAAAAAAAAAAAAAAAAAAAAAAAAAAAAAAAAAAAAAAAAAAAAAAAAAAAAAAAAAAAAAAAAAAAAAAAAAAAAAAAAAAAAAAAAAAAAAAAAAAAAAAAAAAAAAAAAAAAAAAAAAAAAAAAAAAAAAAAAAAAAAAAAAAAAAAAAAAAAAAAAAAAAAAAAAAAAAAAAAAAAAAAAAAAAAAAAAAAAAAAAAAAAAAAAAAAAAAAAAAAAAAAAAAAAAAAAAAAAAAAAAAAAAAAAAAAAAAAAAAAAAAAAAAAAAAAAAAAAAAAAAAAAAAAAAAAAAAAAAAAAAAAAAAAAAAAAAAAAAAAAAAAAAAAAAAAAAAAAAAAAAAAAAAAAAAAAAAAAAAAAAAAAAAAAAAAAAAAAAAAAAAAAAAAAAAAAAAAAAAAAAAAAAAAAAAAAAAAAAAAAAAAAAAAAAAAAAAAAAAAAAAAAAAAAAAAAAAAAAAAAAAAAAAAAAAAAAAAAAAAAAAAAAAAAAAAAAAAAAAAAAAAAAAAAAAAAAAAAAAAAAAAAAAAAAAAAAAAAAAAAAAAAAAAAAAAAAAAAAAAAAAAAAAAAAAAAAAAAAAAAAAAAAAAAAAAAAAAAAAAAAAAAAAAAAAAAAAAAAAAAAAAAAAAAAAAAAAAAAAAAAAAAAAAAAAAAAAAAAAAAAAAAAAAAAAAAAAAAAAAAAAAAAAAAAAAAAAAAAAAAAAAAAAAAAAAAAAAAAAAAAAAAAAAAAAAAAAAAAAAAAAAAAAAAAAAAAAAAAAAAAAAAAAAAAAAAAAAAAAAAAAAAAAAAAAAAAAAAAAAAAAAAAAAAAAAAAAAAAAAAAAAAAAAAAAAAAAAAAAAAAAAAAAAAAAAAAAAAAAAAAAAAAAAAAAAAAAAAAAAAAAAAAAAAAAAAAAAAAAAAAAAAAAAAAAAAAAAAAAAAAAAAAAAAAAAAAAAAAAAAAAAAAAAAAAAAAAAAAAAAAAAAAAAAAAAAAAAAAAAAAAAAAAAAAAAAAAAAAAAAAAAAAAAAAAAAAAAAAAAAAAAAAAAAAAAAAAAAAAAAAAAAAAAAAAAAAAAAAAAAAAAAAAAAAAAAAAAAAAAAAAAAAAAAAAAAAAAAAAAAAAAAAAAAAAAAAAAAAAAAAAAAAAAAAAAAAAAAAAAAAAAAAAAAAAAAAAAAAAAAAAAAAAAAAAAAAAAAAAAAAAAAAAAAAAAAAAAAAAAAAAAAAAAAAAAAAAAAAAAAAAAAAAAAAAAAAAAAAAAAAAAAAAAAAAAAAAAAAAAAAAAAAAAAAAAAAAAAAAAAAAAAAAAAAAAAAAAAAAAAAAAAAAAAAAAAAAAAAAAAAAAAAAAAAAAAAAAAAAAAAAAAAAAAAAAAAAAAAAAAAAAAAAAAAAAAAAAAAAAAAAAAAAAAAAAAAAAAAAAAAAAAAAAAAAAAAAAAAAAAAAAAAAAAAAAAAAAAAAAAAAAAAAAAAAAAAAAAAAAAAAAAAAAAAAAAAAAAAAAAAAAAAAAAAAAAAAAAAAAAAAAAAAAAAAAAAAAAAAAAAAAAAAAAAAAAAAAAAAAAAAAAAAAAAAAAAAAAAAAAAAAAAAAAAAAAAAAAAAAAAAAAAAAAAAAAAAAAAAAAAAAAAAAAAAAAAAAAAAAAAAAAAAAAAAAAAAAAAAAAAAAAAAAAAAAAAAAAAAAAAAAAAAAAAAAAAAAAAAAAAAAAAAAAAAAAAAAAAAAAAAAAAAAAAAAAAAAAAAAAAAAAAAAAAAAAAAAAAAAAAAAAAAAAAAAAAAAAAAAAAAAAAAAAAAAAAAAAAAAAAAAAAAAAAAAAAAAAAAAAAAAAAAAAAAAAAAAAAAAAAAAAAAAAAAAAAAAAAAAAAAAAAAAAAAAAAAAAAAAAAAAAAAAAAAAAAAAAAAAAAAAAAAAAAAAAAAAAAAAAAAAAAAAAAAAAAAAAAAAAAAAAAAAAAAAAAAAAAAAAAAAAAAAAAAAAAAAAAAAAAAAAAAAAAAAAAAAAAAAAAAAAAAAAAAAAAAAAAAAAAAAAAAAAAAAAAAAAAAAAAAAAAAAAAAAAAAAAAAAAAAAAAAAAAAAAAAAAAAAAAAAAAAAAAAAAAAAAAAAAAAAAAAAAAAAAAAAAAAAAAAAAAAAAAAAAAAAAAAAAAAAAAAAAAAAAAAAAAAAAAAAAAAAAAAAAAAAAAAAAAAAAAAAAAAAAAAAAAAAAAAAAAAAAAAAAAAAAAAAAAAAAAAAAAAAAAAAAAAAAAAAAAAAAAAAAAAAAAAAAAAAAAAAAAAAAAAAAAAAAAAAAAAAAAAAAAAAAAAAAAAAAAAAAAAAAAAAAAAAAAAAAAAAAAAAAAAAAAAAAAAAAAAAAAAAAAAAAAAAAAAAAAAAAAAAAAAAAAAAAAAAAAAAAAAAAAAAAAAAAAAAAAAAAAAAAAAAAAAAAAAAAAAAAAAAAAAAAAAAAAAAAAAAAAAAAAAAAAAAAAAAAAAAAAAAAAAAAAAAAAAAAAAAAAAAAAAAAAAAAAAAAAAAAAAAAAAAAAAAAAAAAAAAAAAAAAAAAAAAAAAAAAAAAAAAAAAAAAAAAAAAAAAAAAAAAAAAAAAAAAAAAAAAAAAAAAAAAAAAAAAAAAAAAAAAAAAAAAAAAAAAAAAAAAAAAAAAAAAAAAAAAAAAAAAAAAAAAAAAAAAAAAAAAAAAAAAAAAAAAAAAAAAAAAAAAAAAAAAAAAAAAAAAAAAAAAAAAAAAAAAAAAAAAAAAAAAAAAAAAAAAAAAAAAAAAAAAAAAAAAAAAAAAAAAAAAAAAAAAAAAAAAAAAAAAAAAAAAAAAAAAAAAAAAAAAAAAAAAAAAAAAAAAAAAAAAAAAAAAAAAAAAAAAAAAAAAAAAAAAAAAAAAAAAAAAAAAAAAAAAAAAAAAAAAAAAAAAAAAAAAAAAAAAAAAAAAAAAAAAAAAAAAAAAAAAAAAAAAAAAAAAAAAAAAAAAAAAAAAAAAAAAAAAAAAAAAAAAAAAAAAAAAAAAAAAAAAAAAAAAAAAAAAAAAAAAAAAAAAAAAAAAAAAAAAAAAAAAAAAAAAAAAAAAAAAAAAAAAAAAAAAAAAAAAAAAAAAAAAAAAAAAAAAAAAAAAAAAAAAAAAAAAAAAAAAAAAAAAAAAAAAAAAAAAAAAAAAAAAAAAAAAAAAAAAAAAAAAAAAAAAAAAAAAAAAAAAAAAAAAAAAAAAAAAAAAAAAAAAAAAAAAAAAAAAAAAAAAAAAAAAAAAAAAAAAAAAAAAAAAAAAAAAAAAAAAAAAAAAAAAAAAAAAAAAAAAAAAAAAAAAAAAAAAAAAAAAAAAAAAAAAAAAAAAAAAAAAAAAAAAAAAAAAAAAAAAAAAAAAAAAAAAAAAAAAAAAAAAAAAAAAAAAAAAAAAAAAAAAAAAAAAAAAAAAAAAAAAAAAAAAAAAAAAAAAAAAAAAAAAAAAAAAAAAATAAAAAAAAAAAAAAAAAAAAAAAAAAAAAAAAAAAAAAAAAAAAAAAAAAAAAAAAAAAAAAAAAAAAAAAAAAAAAAAAAAAAAAAAAAAAAAAAAAAAAAAAAAAAAAAAAAAAAAAAAAAAAAAAAAAAAAAAAAAAAAAAAAAAAAAAAAAAAAAAAAAAAAAAAAAAAAAAAAAAAAAAAAAAAAAAAAAAAAAAAAAAAAAAAAAAAAAAAAAAAAAAAAAAAAAAAAAAAAAAAAAAAAAAAAAAAAAAAAAAAAAAAAAAAAAAAAAAAAAAAAAAAAAAAAAAAAAAAAAAAAAAAAAAAAAAAAAAAAAAAAAAAAAAAAAAAAAAAAAAAAAAAAAAAAAAAAAAAAAAAAAAAAAAAAAAAAAAAAAAAAAAAAAAAAAAAAAAAAAAAAAAAAAAAAAAAAAAAAAAAAAAAAAAAAAAAAAAAAAAAAAAAAAAAAAAAAAAAAAAAAAAAAAAAAAAAAAAAAAAAAAAAAAAAAAAAAAAAAAAAAAAAAAAAAAAAAAAAAAAAAAAAAAAAAAAAAAAAAAAAAAAAAAAAAAAAAAAAAAAAAAAAAAAAAAAAAAAAAAAAAAAAAAAAAAAAAAAAAAAAAAAAAAAAAAAAAAAAAAAAAAAAAAAAAAAAAAAAAAAAAAAAAAAAAAAAAAAAAAAAAAAAAAAAAAAAAAAAAAAAAAAAAAAAAAAAAAAAAAAAAAAAAAAAAAAAAAAAAAAAAAAAAAAAAAAAAAAAAAAAAAAAAAAAAAAAAAAAAAAAAAAAAAAAAAAAAAAAAAAAAAAAAAAAAAAAAAAAAAAAAAAAAAAAAAAAAAAAAAAAAAAAAAAAAAAAAAAAAAAAAAAAAAAAAAAAAAAAAAAAAAAAAAAAAAAAAAAAAAAAAAAAAAAAAAAAAAAAAAAAAAAAAAAAAAAAAAAAAAAAAAAAAAAAAAAAAAAAAAAAAAAAAAAAAAAAAAAAAAAAAAAAAAAAAAAAAAAAAAAAAAAAAAAAAAAAAAAAAAAAAAAAAAAAAAAAAAAAAAAAAAAAAAAAAAAAAAAAAAAAAAAAAAAAAAAAAAAAAAAAAAAAAAAAAAAAAAAAAAAAAAAAAAAAAAAAAAAAAAAAAAAAAAAAAAAAAAAAAAAAAAAAAAAAAAAAAAAAAAAAAAAAAAAAAAAAAAAAAAAAAAAAAAAAAAAAAAAAAAAAAAAAAAAAAAAAAAAAAAAAAAAAAAAAAAAAAAAAAAAAAAAAAAAAAAAAAAAAAAAAAAAAAAAAAAAAAAAAAAAAAAAAAAAAAAAAAAAAAAAAAAAAAAAAAAAAAAAAAAAAAAAAAAAAAAAAAAAAAAAAAAAAAAAAAAAAAAAAAAAAAA
The DNA here is from genome assembly GCF_028858705.1 of Grus americana. Taxonomy (NCBI): domain Eukaryota; kingdom Metazoa; phylum Chordata; class Aves; order Gruiformes; family Gruidae; genus Grus; species Grus americana. Next base: position 62,595 of record NW_026562132.1, read on the forward strand.
AAAAAAAAAAAAAAAAAAAAAAAAAAAAAAAAAAAAAAAAAAAAAAAAAAAAAAAAAAAAAAAAAAAAAAAAAAAAAAAAAAAAAAAAAAAAAAAAAAAAAAAAAAAAAAAAAAAAAAAAAAAAAAAAAAAAAAAAAAAAAAAAAAAAAAAAAAAAAAAAAAAAAAAAAAAAAAAAAAAAAAAAAAAAAAAAAAAAAAAAAAAAAAAAAAAAAAAAAAAAAAAAAAAAAAAAAAAAAAAAAAAAAAAAAAAAAAAAAAAAAAAAAAAAAAAAAAAAAAAAAAAAAAAAAAAAAAAAAAAAAAAAAAAAAAAAAAAAAAAAAAAAAAAAAAAAAAAAAAAAAAAAAAAAAAAAAAAAAAAAAAAAAAAAAAAAAAAAAAAAAAAAAAAAAAAAAAAAAAAAAAAAAAAAAAAAAAAAAAAAAAAAAAAAAAAAAAAAAAAAAAAAAAAAAAAAAAAAAAAAAAAAAAAAAAAAAAAAAAAAAAAAAAAAAAAAAAAAAAAAAAAAAAAAAAAAAAAAAAAAAAAAAAAAAAAAAAAAAAAAAAAAAAAAAAAAAAAAAAAAAAAAAAAAAAAAAAAAAAAAAAAAAAAAAAAAAAAAAAAAAAAAAAAAAAAAAAAAAAAAAAAAAAAAAAAAAAAAAAAAAAAAAAAAAAAAAAAAAAAAAAAAAAAAAAAAAAAAAAAAAAAAAAAAAAAAAAAAAAAAAAAAAAAAAAAAAAAAAAAAAAAAAAAAAAAAAAAAAAAAAAAAAAAAAAAAAAAAAAAAAAAAAAAAAAAAAAAAAAAAAAAAAAAAAAAAAAAAAAAAAAAAAAAAAAAAAAAAAAAAAAAAAAAAAAAAAAAAAAAAAAAAAAAAAAAAAAAAAAAAAAAAAAAAAAAAAAAAAAAAAAAAAAAAAAAAAAAAAAAAAAAAAAAAAAAAAAAAAAAAAAAAAAAAAAAAAAAAAAAAAAAAAAAAAAAAAAAAAAAAAAAAAAAAAAAAAAAAAAAAAAAAAAAAAAAAAAAAAAAAAAAAAAAAAAAAAAAAAAAAAAAAAAAAAAAAAAAAAAAAAAAAAAAAAAAAAAAAAAAAAAAAAAAAAAAAAAAAAAAAAAAAAAAAAAAAAAAAAAAAAAAAAAAAAAAAAAAAAAAAAAAAAAAAAAAAAAAAAAAAAAAAAAAAAAAAAAAAAAAAAAAAAAAAAAAAAAAAAAAAAAAAAAAAAAAAAAAAAAAAAAAAAAAAAAAAAAAAAAATAAAAAAAAAAAAAAAAAAAAAAAAAAAAAAAAAAAAAAAAAAAAAAAAAAAAAAAAAAAAAAAAAAAAAAAAAAAAAAAAAAAAAAAAAAAAAAAAAAAAAAAAAAAAAAAAAAAAAAAAAAAAAAAAAAAAAAAAAAAAAAAAAAAAAAAAAAAAAAAAAAAAAAAAAAAAAAAAAAAAAAAAAAAAAAAAAAAAAAAAAAAAAAAAAAAAAAAAAAAAAAAAAAAAAAAAAAAAAAAAAAAAAAAAAAAAAAAAAAAAAAAAAAAAAAAAAAAAAAAAAAAAAAAAAAAAAAAAAAAAAAAAAAAAAAAAAAAAAAAAAAAAAAAAAAAAAAAAAAAAAAAAAAAAAAAAAAAAAAAAAAAAAAAAAAAAAAAAAAAAAAAAAAAAAAAAAAAAAAAAAAAAAAAAAAAAAAAAAAAAAAAAAAAAAAAAAAAAAAAAAAAAAAAAAAAAAAAAAAAAAAAAAAAAAAAAAAAAAAAAAAAAAAAAAAAAAAAAAAAAAAAAAAAAAAAAAAAAAAAAAAAAAAAAAAAAAAAAAAAAAAAAAAAAAAAAAAAAAAAAAAAAAAAAAAAAAAAAAAAAAAAAAAAAAAAAAAAAAAAAAAAAAAAAAAAAAAAAAAAAAAAAAAAAAAAAAAAAAAAAAAAAAAAAAAAAAAAAAAAAAAAAAAAAAAAAAAAAAAAAAAAAAAAAAAAAAAAAAAAAAAAAAAAAAAAAAAAAAAAAAAAAAAAAAAAAAAAAAAAAAAAAAAAAAAAAAAAAAAAAAAAAAAAAAAAAAAAAAAAAAAAAAAAAAAAAAAAAAAAAAAAAAAAAAAAAAAAAAAAAAAAAAAAAAAAAAAAAAAAAAAAAAAAAAAAAAAAAAAAAAAAAAAAAAAAAAAAAAAAAAAAAAAAAAAAAAAAAAAAAAAAAAAAAAAAAAAAAAAAAAAAAAAAAAAAAAAAAAAAAAAAAAAAAAAAAAAAAAAAAAAAAAAAAAAAAAAAAAAAAAAAAAAAAAAAAAAAAAAAAAAAAAAAAAAAAAAAAAAAAAAAAAAAAAAAAAAAAAAAAAAAAAAAAAAAAAAAAAAAAAAAAAAAAAAAAAAAAAAAAAAAAAAAAAAAAAAAAAAAAAAAAAAAAAAAAAAAAAAAAAAAAAAAAAAAAAAAAAAAAAAAAAAAAAAAAAAAAAAAAAAAAAAAAAAAAAAAAAAAAAAAAAAAAAAATAAAAAAAAAAAAAAAAAAAAAAAAAAAAAAAAAAAAAAAAAAAAAAAAAAAAAAAAAAAAAAAAAAAAAAAAAAAAAAAAAAAAAAAAAAAAAAAAAAAAAAAAAAAAAAAAAAAAAAAAAAAAAAAAAAAAAAAAAAAAAAAAAAAAAAAAAAAAAAAAAAAAAAAAAAAAAAAAAAAAAAAAAAAAAAAAAAAAAAAAAAAAAAAAAAAAAAAAAAAAAAAAAAAAAAAAAAAAAAAAAAAAAAAAAAAAAAAAAAAAAAAAAAAAAAAAAAAAAAAAAAAAAAAAAAAAAAAAAAAAAAAAAAAAAAAAAAAAAAAAAAAAAAAAAAAAAAAAAAAAAAAAAAAAAAAAAAAAAAAAAAAAAAAAAAAAAAAAAAAAAAAAAAAAAAAAAAAAAAAAAAAAAAAAAAAAAAAAAAAAAAAAAAAAAAAAAAAAAAAAAAAAAAAAAAAAAAAAAAAAAAAAAAAAAAAAAAAAAAAAAAAAAAATAAAAAAAAAAAAAAAAAAAAAAAAAAAAAAAAAAAAAAAAAAAAAAAAAAAAAAAAAAAAAAAAAAAAAAAAAAAAAAAAAAAAAAAAAAAAAAAAAAAAAAAAAAAAAAAAAAAAAAAAAAAAAAAAAAAAAAAAAAAAAAAAAAAAAAAAAAAAAAAAAAAAAAAAAAAAAAAAAAAAAAAAAAAAAAAAAAAAAAAAAAAAAAAAAAAAAAAAAAAAAAAAAAAAAAAAAAAAAAAAAAAAAAAAAAAAAAAAAAAAAAAAAAAAAAAAAAAAAAAAAAAAAAAAAAAAAAAAAAAAAAAAAAAAAAAAAAAAAAAAAAAAAAAAAAAAAAAAAAAAAAAAAAAAAAAAAAAAAAAAAAAAAAAAAAAAAAAAAAAAAAAAAAAAAAAAAAAAAAAAAAAAAAAAAAAAAAAAAAAAAAAAAAAAAAAAAAAAAAAAAAAAAAAAAAAAAAAAAAAAAAAAAAAAAAAAAAAAAAAAAAAAAAAAAAAAAAAAAAAAAAAAAAAAAAAAAAAAAAAAAAAAAAAAAAAAAAAAAAAAAAAAAAAAAAAAAAAAAAAAAAAAAAAAAAAAAAAAAAAAAAAAAAAAAAAAAAAAAAAAAAAAAAAAAAAAAAAAAAAAAAAAAAAAAAAAAAAAAAAAAAAAAAAAAAAAAAAAAAAAAAAAAAAAAAAAAAAAAAAAAAAAAAAAAAAAAAAAAAAAAAAAAAAAAAAAAAAAAAAAAAAAAAAAAAAAAAAAAAAAAAAAAAAAAAAAAAAAAAAAAAAAAAAAAAAAAAAAAAAAAAAAAAAAAAAAAAAAAAAAAAAAAAAAAAAAAAAAAAAAAAAAAAAAAAAAAAAAAAAAAAAAAAAAAAAAAAAAAAAAAAAAAAAAAAAAAAAAAAAAAAAAAAAAAAAAAAAAAAAAAAAAAAAAAAAAAAAAAAAAAAAAAAAAAAAAAAAAAAAAAAAAAAAAAAAAAAAAAAAAAAAAAAAAAAAAAAAAAAAAAAAAAAAAAAAAAAAAAAAAAAAAAAAAAAAAAAAAAAAAAAAAAAAAAAAAAAAAAAAAAAAAAAAAAAAAAAAAAAAAAAAAAAAAAAAAAAAAAAAAAAAAAAAAAAAAAAAAAAAAAAAAAAAAAAAAAAAAAAAAAAAAAAAAAAAAAAAAAAAAAAAAAAAAAAAAAAAAAAAAAAAAAAAAAAAAAAAAAAAAAAAAAAAAAAAAAAAAAAAAAAAAAAAAAAAAAAAAAAAAAAAAAAAAAAAAAAAAAAAAAAAAAAAAAAAAAAAAAAAAAAAAAAAAAAAAAAAAAAAAAAAAAAAAAAAAAAAAAAAAAAAAAAAAAAAAAAAAAAAAAAAAAAAAAAAAAAAAAAAAAAAAAAAAAAAAAAAAAAAAAAAAAAAAAAAAAAAAAAAAAAAAAAAAAAAAAAAAAAAAAAAAAAAAAAAAAAAAAAAAAAAAAAAAAAAAAAAAAAAAAAAAAAAAAAAAAAAAAAAAAAAAAAAAAAAAAAAAAAAAAAAAAAAAAAAAAAAAAAAAAAAAAAAAAAAAAAAAAAAAAAAAAAAAAAAAAAAATAAAAAAAAAAAAAAAAAAAAAAAAAAAAAAAAAAAAAAAAAAAAAAAAAAAAAAAAAAAAAAAAAAAAAAAAAAAAAAAAAAAAAAAAAAAAAAAAAAAAAAAAAAAAAAAAAAAAAAAAAAAAAAAAAAAAAAAAAAAAAAAAAAAAAAAAAAAAAAAAAAAAAAAAAAAAAAAAAAAAAAAAAAAAAAAAAAAAAAAAAAAAAAAAAAAAAAAAAAAAAAAAAAAAAAAAAAAAAAAAAAAAAAAAAAAAAAAAAAAAAAAAAAAAAAAAAAAAAAAAAAAAAAAAAAAAAAAAAAAAAAAAAAAAAAAAAAAAAAAAAAAAAAAAAAAAAAAAAAAAAAAAAAAAAAAAAAAAAAAAAAAAAAAAAAAAAAAAAAAAAAAAAAAAAAAAAAAAAAAAAAAAAAAAAAAAAAAAAAAAAAAAAAAAAAAAAAAAAAAAAAAAAAAAAAAAAAAAAAAAAAAAAAAAAAAAAAAAAAAAAAAAAAAAAAAAAAAAAAAAAAAAAAAAAAAAAAAAAAAAAAAAAAAAAAAAAAAAAAAAAAAAAAAAAAAAAAAAAAAAAAAAAAAAAAAAAAAAAAAAAAAAAAAAAAAAAAAAAAAAAAAAAAAAAAAAAAAAAAAAAAAAAAAAAAAAAAAAAAAAAAAAAAAAAAAAAAAAAAAAAAAAAAAAAAAAAAAAAAAAAAAAAAAAAAAAAAAAAAAAAAAAAAAAAAAAAAAAAAAAAAAAAAAAAAAAAAAAAAAAAAAAAAAAAAAAAAAAAAAAAAAAAAAAAAAAAAAAAAAAAAAAAAAAAAAAAAAAAAAAAAAAAAAAAAAAAAAAAAAAAAAAAAAAAAAAAAAAAAAAAAAAAAAAAAAAAAAAAAAAAAAAAAAAAAAAAAAAAAAAAAAAAAAAAAAAAAAAAAAAAAAAAAAAAAAAAAAAAAAAAAAAAAAAAAAAAAAAAAAAAAAAAAAAAAAAAAAAAAAAAAAAAAAAAAAAAAAAAAAAAAAAAAAAAAAAAAAAAAAAAAAAAAAAAAAAAAAAAAAAAAAAAAAAAAAAAAAAAAAAAAAAAAAAAAAAAAAAAAAAAAAAAAAAAAAAAAAAAAAAAAAAAAAAAAAAAAAAAAAAAAAAAAAAAAAAAAAAAAAAAAAAAAAAAAAAAAAAAAAAAAAAAAAAAAAAAAAAAAAAAAAAAAAAAAAAAAAAAAAAAAAAAAAAAAAAAAAAAAAAAAAAAAAAAAAAAAAAAAAAAAAAAAAAAAAATAAAAAAAAAAAAAAAAAAAAAAAAAAAAAAAAAAAAAAAAAAAAAAAAAAAAAAAAAAAAAAAAAAAAAAAAAAAAAAAAAAAAAAAAAAAAAAAAAAAAAAAAAAAAAAAAAAAAAAAAAAAAAAAAAAAAAAAAAAAAAAAAAAAAAAAAAAAAAAAAAAAAAAAAAAAAAAAAAAAAAAAAAAAAAAAAAAAAAAAAAAAAAAAAAAAAAAAAAAAAAAAAAAAAAAAAAAAAAAAAAAAAAAAAAAAAAAAAAAAAAAAAAAAAAAAAAAAAAAAAAAAAAAAAAAAAAAAAAAAAAAAAAAAAAAAAAAAAAAAAAAAAAAAAAAAAAAAAAAAAAAAAAAAAAAAAAAAAAAAAAAAAAAAAAAAAAAAAAAAAAAAAAAAAAAAAAAAAAAAAAAAAAAAAAAAAAAAAAAAAAAAAAAAAAAAAAAAAAAAAAAAAAAAAAAAAAAAAAAAAAAAAAAAAAAAAAAAAAAAAAAAAAAAAAAAAAAAAAAAAAAAAAAAAAAAAAAAAAAAAAAAAAAAAAAAAAAAAAAAAAAAAAAAAAAAAAAAAAAAAAAAAAAAAAAAAAAAAAAAAAAAAAAAAAAAAAAAAAAAAAAAAAAAAAAAAAAAAAAAAAAAAAAAAAAAAAAAAAAAAAAAAAAAAAAAAAAAAAAAAAAAAAAAAAAAAAAAAAAAAAAAAAAAAAAAAAAAAAAAAAAAAAAAAAAAAAAAAAAAAAAAAAAAAAAAAAAAAAAAAAAAAAAAAAAAAAAAAAAAAAAAAAAAAAAAAAAAAAAAAAAAAAAAAAAAAAAAAAAAAAAAAAAAAAAAAAAAAAAAAAAAAAAAAAAAAAAAAAAAAAAAAAAAAAAAAAAAAAAAAAAAAAAAAAAAAAAAAAAAAAAAAAAAAAAAAAAAAAAAAAAAAAAAAAAAAAAAAAAAAAAAAAAAAAAAAAAAAAAAAAAAAAAAAAAAAAAAAAAAAAAAAAAAAAAAAAAAAAAAAAAAAAAAAAAAAAAAAAAAAAAAAAAAAAAAAAAAAAAAAAAAAAAAAAAAAAAAAAAAAAAAAAAAAAAAAAAAAAAAAAAAAAAAAAAAAAAAAAAAAAAAAAAAAAAAAAAAAAAAAAAAAAAAAAAAAAAAAAAAAAAAAAAAAAAAAAAAAAAAAAAAAAAAAAAAAAAAAAAAAAAAAAAAAAAAAAAAAAAAAAAAAAAAAAAAAAAAAAAAAAAAAAAAAAAAAAAAAAAAAAAAAAAAAAAAAAAAAAAAAAAAAAAAAAAAAAAAAAAAAAAAAAAAAAAAAAAAAAAAAAAAAAAAAAAAAAAAAAAAAAAAAAAAAAAAAAAAAAAAAAAAAAAAAAAAAAAAAAAAAAAAAAAAAAAAAAAAAAAAAAAAAAAAAAAAAAAAAAAAAAAAAAAAAAAAAAAAAAAAAAAAAAAAAAAAAAAAAAAAAAAAAAAAAAAAAAAAAAAAAAAAAAAAAAAAAAAAAAAAAAAAAAAAAAAAAAAAAAAAAAAAAAAAAAAAAAAAAAAAAAAAAAAAAAAAAAAAAAAAAAAAAAAAAAAAAAAAAAAAAAAAAAAAAAAAAAAAAAAAAAAAAAAAAAAAAAAAAAAAAAAAAAAAAAAAAAAAAAAAAAAAAAAAAAAAAAAAAAAAAAAAAAAAAAAAAAAAAAAAAAAAAAAAAAAAAAAAAAAAAAAAAAAAAAAAAAAAAAAAAAAAAAAAAAAAATAAAAAAAAAAAAAAAAAAAAAAAAAAAAAAAAAAAAAAAAAAAAAAAAAAAAAAAAAAAAAAAAAAAAAAAAAAAAAAAAAAAAAAAAAAAAAAAAAAAAAAAAAAAAAAAAAAAAAAAAAAAAAAAAAAAAAAAAAAAAAAAAAAAAAAAAAAAAAAAAAAAAAAAAAAAAAAAAAAAAAAAAAAAAAAAAAAAAAAAAAAAAAAAAAAAAAAAAAAAAAAAAAAAAAAAAAAAAAAAAAAAAAAAAAAAAAAAAAAAAAAAAAAAAAAAAAAAAAAAAAAAAAAAAAAAAAAAAAAAAAAAAAAAAAAAAAAAAAAAAAAAAAAAAAAAAAAAAAAAAAAAAAAAAAAAAAAAAAAAAAAAAAAAAAAAAAAAAAAAAAAAAAAAAAAAAAAAAAAAAAAAAAAAAAAAAAAAAAAAAAAAAAAAAAAAAAAAAAAAAAAAAAAAAAAAAAAAAAAAAAAAAAAAAAAAAAAAAAAAAAAAAAAAAAAAAAAAAAAAAAAAAAAAAAAAAAAAAAAAAAAAAAAAAAAAAAAAAAAAAAAAAAAAAAAAAAAAAAAAAAAAAAAAAAAAAAAAAAAAAAAAAAAAAAAAAAAAAAAAAAAAAAAAAAAAAAAAAAAAAAAAAAAAAAAAAAAAAAAAAAAAAAAAAAAAAAAAAAAAAAAAAAAAAAAAAAAAAAAAAAAAAAAAAAAAAAAAAAAAAAAAAAAAAAAAAAAAAAAAAAAAAAAAAAAAAAAAAAAAAAAAAAAAAAAAAAAAAAAAAAAAAAAAAAAAAAAAAAAAAAAAAAAAAAAAAAAAAAAAAAAAAAAAAAAAAAAAAAAAAAAAAAAAAAAAAAAAAAAAAAAAAAAAAAAAAAAAAAAAAAAAAAAAAAAAAAAAAAAAAAAAAAAAAAAAAAAAAAAAAAAAAAAAAAAAAAAAAAAAAAAAAAAAAAAAAAAAAAAAAAAAAAAAAAAAAAAAAAAAAAAAAAAAAAAAAAAAAAAAAAAAAAAAAAAAAAAAAAAAAAAAAAAAAAAAAAAAAAAAAAAAAAAAAAAAAAAAAAAAAAAAAAAAAAAAAAAAAAAAAAAAAAAAAAAAAAAAAAAAAAAAAAAAAAAAAAAAAAAAAAAAAAAAAAAAAAAAAAAAAAAAAAAAAAAAAAAAAAAAAAAAAAAAAAAAAAAAAAAAAAAAAAAAAAAAAAAAAAAAAAAAAAAAAAAAAAAAAAAAAAAAAAAAAAAAAAAAAAAAAAAAAAAAAAAAAAAAAAAAAAAAAAAAAAAAAAAAAAAAAAAAAAAAAAAAAAAAAAAAAAAAAAAAAAAAAAAAAAAAAAAAAAAAAAAAAAAAAAAAAAAAAAAAAAAAAAAAAAAAAAAAAAAAAAAAAAAAAAAAAAAAAAAAAAAAAAAAAAAAAAAAAAAAAAAAAAAAAAAAAAAAAAAAAAAAAAAAAAAAAAAAAAAAAAAAAAAAAAAAAAAAAAAAAAAAAAAAAAAAAAAAAAAAAAAAAAAAAAAAAAAAAAAAAAAAAAAAAAAAAAAAAAAAAAAAAAAAAAAAAAAAAAAAAAAAAAAAAAAAAAAAAAAAAAAAAAAAAAAAAAAAAAAAAAAAAAAAAAAAAAAAAAAAAAAAAAAAAAAAAAAAAAAAAAAAAAAAAAAAAAAAAAAAAAAAAAAAAAAAAAAAAAAAAAAAAAAAAAAAAAAAAAAAAAAAAAAAAAAAAAAAAAAAAAAAAAAAAAAAAAAAAAAAAAAAAAAAAAAAAAAAAAAAAAAAAAAAAAAAAAAAAAAAAAAAAAAAAAAAAAAAAAAAAAAAAAAAAAAAAAAAAAAAAAAAAAAAAAAAAAAAAAAAAAAAAAAAAAAAAAAAAAAAAAAAAAAAAAAAAAAAAAAAAAAAAAAAAAAAAAAAAAAAAAAAAAAAAAAAAAAAAAAAAAAAAAAAAAAAAAAAAAAAAAAAAAAAAAAAAAAAAAAAAAAAAAAAAAAAAAAAAAAAAAAAAAAAAAAAAAAAAAAAAAAAAAAAAAAAAAAAAAAAAAAAAAAAAAAAAAAAAAAAAAAAAAAAAAAAAAAAAAAAAAAAAAAAAAAAAAAAAAAAAAAAAAAAAAAAAAAAAAAAAAAAAAAAAAAAAAAAAAAAAAAAAAAAAAAAAAAAAAAAAAAAAAAAAAAAAAAAAAAAAAAAAAAAAAAAAAAAAAAAAAAAAAAAAAAAAAAAAAAAAAAAAAAAAAAAAAAAAAAAAAAAAAAAAAAAAAAAAAAAAAAAAAAAAAAAAAAAAAAAAAAAAAAAAAAAAAAAAAAAAAAAAAAAAAAAAAAAAAAAAAAAAAAAAAAAAAAAAAAAAAAAAAAAAAAAAAAAAAAAAAAAAAAAAAAAAAAAAAAAAAAAAAAAAAAAAAAAAAAAAAAAAAAAAAAAAAAAAAAAAAAAAAAAAAAAAAAAAAAAAAAAAAAAAAAAAAAAAAAAAAAAAAAAAAAAAAAAAAAAAAAAAAAAAAAAAAAAAAAAAAAAAAAAAAAAAAAAAAAAAAAAAAAAAAAAAAAAAAAAAAAAAAAAAAAAAAAAAAAAAAAAAAAAAAAAAAAAAAAAAAAAAAAAAAAAAAAAAAAAAAAAAAAAAAAAAAAAAAAAAAAAAAAAAAAAAAAAAAAAAAAAAAAAAAAAAAAAAAAAAAAAAAAAAAAAAAAAAAAAAAAAAAAAAAAAAAAAAAAAAAAAAAAAAAAAAAAAAAAAAAAAAAAAAAAAAAAAAAAAAAAAAAAAAAAAAAAAAAAAAAAAAAAAAAAAAAAAAAAAAAAAAAAAAAAAAAAAAAAAAAAAAAAAAAAAAAAAAAAAAAAAAAAAAAAAAAAAAAAAAAAAAAAAAAAAAAAAAAAAAAAAAAAAAAAAAAAAAAAAAAAAAAAAAAAAAAAAAAAAAAAAAAAAAAAAAAAAAAAAAAAAAAAAAAAAAAAAAAAAAAAAAAAAAAAAAAAAAAAAAAAAAAAAAAAAAAAAAAAAAAAAAAAAAAAAAAAAAAAAAAAAAAAAAAAAAAAAAAAAAAAAAAAAAAAAAAAAAAAAAAAAAAAAAAAAAAAAAAAAAAAAAAAAAAAAAAAAAAAAAAAAAAAAAAAAAAAAAAAAAAAAAAAAAAAAAAAAAAAAAAAAAAAAAAAAAAAAAAAAAAAAAAAAAAAAAAAAAAAAAAAAAAAAAAAAAAAAAAAAAAAAAAAAAAAAAAAAAAAAAAAAAAAAAAAAAAAAAAAAAAAAAAAAAAAAAAAAAAAAAAAAAAAAAAAAAAAAAAAAAAAAAAAAAAAAAAAAAAAAAAAAAAAAAAAAAAAAAAAAAAAAAAAAAAAAAAAAAAAAAAAAAAAAAAAAAAAAAAAAAAAAAAAAAAAAAAAAAAAAAAAAAAAAAAAAAAAAAAAAAAAAAAAAAAAAAAAAAAAAAAAAAAAAAAAAAAAAAAAAAAAAAAAAAAAAAAAAAAAAAAAAAAAAAAAAAAAAAAAAAAAAAAAAAAAAAAAAAAAAAAAAAAAAAAAAAAAAAAAAAAAAAAAAAAAAAAAAAAAAAAAAAAAAAAAAAAAAAAAAAAAAAAAAAAAAAAAAAAAAAAAAAAAAAAAAAAAAAAAAAAAAAAAAAAAAAAAAAAAAAAAAAAAAAAAAAAAAAAAAAAAAAAAAAAAAAAAAAAAAAAAAAAAAAAAAAAAAAAAAAAAAAAAAAAAAAAAAAAAAAAAAAAAAAAAAAAAAAAAAAAAAAAAAAAAAAAAAAAAAAAAAAAAAAAAAAAAAAAAAAAAAAAAAAAAAAAAAAAAAAAAAAAAAAAAAAAAAAAAAAAAAAAAAAAAAAAAAAAAAAAAAAAAAAAAAAAAAAAAAAAAAAAAAAAAAAAAAAAAAAAAAAAAAAAAAAAAAAAAAAAAAAAAAAAAAAAAAAAAAAAAAAAAAAAAAAAAAAAAAAAAAAAAAAAAAAAAAAAAAAAAAAAAAAAAAAAAAAAAAAAAAAAAAAAAAAAAAAAAAAAAAAAAAAAAAAAAAAAAAAAAAAAAAAAAAAAAAAAAAAAAAAAAAAAAAAAAAAAAAAAAAAAAAAAAAAAAAAAAAAAAAAAAAAAAAAAAAAAAAAAAAAAAAAAAAAAAAAAAAAAAAAAAAAAAAAAAAAAAAAAAAAAAAAAAAAAAAAAAAAAAAAAAAAAAAAAAAAAAAAAAAAAAAAAAAAAAAAAAAAAAAAAAAAAAAAAAAAAAAAAAAAAAAAAAAAAAAAAAAAAAAAAAAAAAAAAAAAAAAAAAAAAAAAAAAAAAAAAAAAAAAAAAAAAAAAAAAAAAAAAAAAAAAAAAAAAAAAAAAAAAAAAAAAAAAAAAAAAAAAAAAAAAAAAAAAAAAAAAAAAAAAAAAAAAAAAAAAAAAAAAAAAAAAAAAAAAAAAAAAAAAAAAAAAAAAAAAAAAAAAAAAAAAAAAAAAAAAAAAAAAAAAAAAAAAAAAAAAAAAAAAAAAAAAAAAAAAAAAAAAAAAAAAAAAAAAAAAAAAAAAAAAAAAAAAAAAAAAAAAAAAAAAAAAAAAAAAAAAAAAAAAAAAAAAAAAAAAAAAAAAAAAAAAAAAAAAAAAAAAAAAAAAAAAAAAAAAAAAAAAAAAAAAAAAAAAAAAAAAAAAAAAAAAAAAAAAAAAAAAAAAAAAAAAAAAAAAAAAAAAAAAAAAAAAAAAAAAAAAAAAAAAAAAAAAAAAAAAAAAAAAAAAAAAAAAAAAAAAAAAAAAAAAAAAAAAAAAAAAAAAAAAAAAAAAAAAAAAAAAAAAAAAAAAAAAAAAAAAAAAAAAAAAAAAAAAAAAAAAAAAAAAAAAAAAAAAAAAAAAAAAAAAAAAAAAAAAAAAAAAAAAAAAAAAAAAAAAAAAAAAAAAAAAAAAAAAAAAAAAAAAAAAAAAAAAAAAAAAAAAAAAAAAAAAAAAAAAAAAAAAAAAAAAAAAAAAAAAAAAAAAAAAAAAAAAAAAAAAAAAAAAAAAAAAAAAAAAAAAAAAAAAAAAAAAAAAAAAAAAAAAAAAAAAAAAAAAAAAAAAAAAAAAAAAAAAAAAAAAAAAAAAAAAAAAAAAAAAAAAAAAAAAAAAAAAAAAAAAAAAAAAAAAAAAAAAAAAAAAAAAAAAAAAAAAAAAAAAAAAAAAAAAAAAAAAAAAAAAAAAAAAAAAAAAAAAAAAAAAAAAAAAAAAAAAAAAAAAAAAAAAAAAAAAAAAAAAAAAAAAAAAAAAAAAAAAAAAAAAAAAAAAAAAAAAAAAAAAAAAAAAAAAAAAAAAAAAAAAAAAAAAAAAAAAAAAAAAAAAAAAAAAAAAAAAAAAAAAAAAAAAAAAAAAAAAAAAAAAAAAAAAAAAAAAAAAAAAAAAAAAAAAAAAAAAAAAAAAAAAAAAAAAAAAAAAAAAAAAAAAAAAAAAAAAAAAAAAAAAAAAAAAAAAAAAAAAAAAAAAAAAAAAAAAAAAAAAAAAAAAAAAAAAAAAAAAAAAAAAAAAAAAAAAAAAAAAAAAAAAAAAAAAAAAAAAAAAAAAAAAAAAAAAAAAAAAAAAAAAAAAAAAAAAAAAAAAAAAAAAAAAAAAAAAAAAAAAAAAAAAAAAAAAAAAAAAAAAAAAAAAAAAAAAAAAAAAAAAAAAAAAAAAAAAAAAAAAAAAAAAAAAAAAAAAAAAAAAAAAAAAAAAAAAAAAAAAAAAAAAAAAAAAAAAAAAAAAAAAAAAAAAAAAAAAAAAAAAAAAAAAAAAAAAAAAAAAAAAAAAAAAAAAAAAAAAAAAAAAAAAAAAAAAAAAAAAAAAAAAAAAAAAAAAAAAAAAAAAAAAAAAAAAAAAAAAAAAAAAAAAAAAAAAAAAAAAAAAAAAAAAAAAAAAAAAAAAAAAAAAAAAAAAAAAAAAAAAAAAAAAAAAAAAAAAAAAAAAAAAAAAAAAAAAAAAAAAAAAAAAAAAAAAAAAAAAAAAAAAAAAAAAAAAAAAAAAAAAAAAAAAAAAAAAAAAAAAAAAAAAAAAAAAAAAAAAAAAAAAAAAAAAAAAAAAAAAAAAAAAAAAAAAAAAAAAAAAAAAAAAAAAAAAAAAAAAAAAAAAAAAAAAAAAAAAAAAAAAAAAAAAAAAAAAAAAAAAAAAAAAAAAAAAAAAAAAAAAAAAAAAAAAAAAAAAAAAAAAAAAAAAAAAAAAAAAAAAAAAAAAAAAAAAAAAAAAAAAAAAAAAAAAAAAAAAAAAAAAAAAAAAAAAAAAAAAAAAAAAAAAAAAAAAAAAAAAAAAAAAAAAAAAAAAAAAAAAAAAAAAAAAAAAAAAAAAAAAAAAAAAAAAAAAAAAAAAAAAAAAAAAAAAAAAAAAAAAAAAAAAAAAAAAAAAAAAAAAAAAAAAAAAAAAAAAAAAAAAAAAAAAAAAAAAAAAAAAAAAAAAAAAAAAAAAAAAAAAAAAAAAAAAAAAAAAAAAAAAAAAAAAAAAAAAAAAAAAAAAAAAAAAAAAAAAAAAAAAAAAAAAAAAAAAAAAAAAAAAAAAAAAAAAAAAAAAAAAAAAAAAAAAAAAAAAAAAAAAAAAAAAAAAAAAAAAAAAAAAAAAAAAAAAAAAAAAAAAAAAAAAAAAAAAAAAAAAAAAAAAAAAAAAAAAAAAAAAAAAAAAAAAAAAAAAAAAAAAAAAAAAAAAAAAAAAAAAAAAAAAAAAAAAAAAAAAAAAAAAAAAAAAAAAAAAAAAAAAAAAAAAAAAAAAAAAAAAAAAAAAAAAAAAAAAAAAAAAAAAAAAAAAAAAAAAAAAAAAAAAAAAAAAAAAAAAAAAAAAAAAAAAAAAAAAAAAAAAAAAAAAAAAAAAAAAAAAAAAAAAAAAAAAAAAAAAAAAAAAAAAAAAAAAAAAAAAAAAAAAAAAAAAAAAAAAAAAAAAAAAAAAAAAAAAAAAAAAAAAAAAAAAAAAAAAAAAAAAAAAAAAAAAAAAAAAAAAAAAAAAAAAAAAAAAAAAAAAAAAAAAAAAAAAAAAAAAAAAAAAAAAAAAAAAAAAAAAAAAAAAAAAAAAAAAAAAAAAAAAAAAAAAAAAAAAAAAAAAAAAAAAAAAAAAAAAAAAAAAAAAAAAAAAAAAAAAAAAAAAAAAAAAAAAAAAAAAAAAAAAAAAAAAAAAAAAAAAAAAAAAAAAAAAAAAAAAAAAAAAAAAAAAAAAAAAAAAAAAAAAAAAAAAAAAAAAAAAAAAAAAAAAAAAAAAAAAAAAAAAAAAAAAAAAAAAAAAAAAAAAAAAAAAAAAAAAAAAAAAAAAAAAAAAAAAAAAAAAAAAAAAAAAAAAAAAAAAAAAAAAAAAAAAAAAAAAAAAAAAAAAAAAAAAAAAAAAAAAAAAAAAAAAAAAAAAAAAAAAAAAAAAAAAAAAAAAAAAAAAAAAAAAAAAAAAAAAAAAAAAAAAAAAAAAAAAAAAAAAAAAAAAAAAAAAAAAAAAAAAAAAAAAAAAAAAAAAAAAAAAAAAAAAAAAAAAAAAAAAAAAAAAAAAAAAAAAAAAAAAAAAAAAAAAAAAAAAAAAAAAAAAAAAAAAAAAAAAAAAAAAAAAAAAAAAAAAAAAAAAAAAAAAAAAAAAAAAAAAAAAAAAAAAAAAAAAAAAAAAAAAAAAAAAAAAAAAAAAAAAAAAAAAAAAAAAAAAAAAAAAAAAAAAAAAAAAAAAAAAAAAAAAAAAAAAAAAAAAAAAAAAAAAAAAAAAAAAAAAAAAAAAAAAAAAAAAAAAAAAAAAAAAAAAAAAAAAAAAAAAAAAAAAAAAAAAAAAAAAAAAAAAAAAAAAAAAAAAAAAAAAAAAAAAAAAAAAAAAAAAAAAAAAAAAAAAAAAAAAAAAAAAAAAAAAAAAAAAAAAAAAAAAAAAAAAAAAAAAAAAAAAAAAAAAAAAAAAAAAAAAAAAAAAAAAAAAAAAAAAAAAAAAAAAAAAAAAAAAAAAAAAAAAAAAAAAAAAAAAAAAAAAAAAAAAAAAAAAAAAAAAAAAAAAAAAAAAAAAAAAAAAAAAAAAAAAAAAAAAAAAAAAAAAAAAAAAAAAAAAAAAAAAAAAAAAAAAAAAAAAAAAAAAAAAAAAAAAAAAAAAAAAAAAAAAAAAAAAAAAAAAAAAAAAAAAAAAAAAAAAAAAAAAAAAAAAAAAAAAAAAAAAAAAAAAAAAAAAAAAAAAAAAAAAAAAAAAAAAAAAAAAAAAAAAAAAAAAAAAAAAAAAAAAAAAAAAAAAAAAAAAAAAAAAAAAAAAAAAAAAAAAAAAAAAAAAAAAAAAAAAAAAAAAAAAAAAAAAAAAAAAAAAAAAAAAAAAAAAAAAAAAAAAAAAAAAAAAAAAAAAAAAAAAAAAAAAAAAAAAAAAAAAAAAAAAAAAAAAAAAAAAAAAAAAAAAAAAAAAAAAAAAAAAAAAAAAAAAAAAAAAAAAAAAA
Source organism: Grus americana (assembly GCF_028858705.1). Lineage (NCBI taxonomy): Eukaryota > Metazoa > Chordata > Aves > Gruiformes > Gruidae > Grus > Grus americana. The sequence continues at coordinate 78,188 of NW_026562132.1, forward strand.
AAAAAAAAAAAAAAAAAAAAAAAAAAAAAAAAAAAAAAAAAAAAAAAAAAAAAAAAAAAAAAAAAAAAAAAAAAAAAAAAAAAAAAAAAAAAAAAAAAAAAAAAAAAAAAAAAAAAAAAAAAAAAAAAAAAAAAAAAAAAAAAAAAAAAAAAAAAAAAAAAAAAAAAAAAAAAAAAAAAAAAAAAAAAAAAAAAAAAAAAAAAAAAAAAAAAAAAAAAAAAAAAAAAAAAAAAAAAAAAAAAAAAAAAAAAAAAAAAAAAAAAAAAAAAAAAAAAAAAAAAAAAAAAAAAAAAAAAAAAAAAAAAAAAAAAAAAAAAAAAAAAAAAAAAAAAAAAAAAAAAAAAAAAAAAAAAAAAAAAAAAAAAAAAAAAAAAAAAAAAAAAAAAAAAAAAAAAAAAAAAAAAAAAAAAAAAAAAAAAAAAAAAAAAAAAAAAAAAAAAAAAAAAAAAAAAAAAAAAAAAAAAAAAAAAAAAAAAAAAAAAAAAAAAAAAAAAAAAAAAAAAAAAAAAAAAAAAAAAAAAAAAAAAAAAAAAAAAAAAAAAAAAAAAAAAAAAAAAAAAAAAAAAAAAAAAAAAAAAAAAAAAAAAAAAAAAAAAAAAAAAAAAAAAAAAAAAAAAAAAAAAAAAAAAAAAAAAAAAAAAAAAAAAAAAAAAAAAAAAAAAAAAAAAAAAAAAAAAAAAAAAAAAAAAAAAAAAAAAAAAAAAAAAAAAAAAAAAAAAAAAAAAAAAAAAAAAAAAAAAAAAAAAAAAAAAAAAAAAAAAAAAAAAAAAAAAAAAAAAAAAAAAAAAAAAAAAAAAAAAAAAAAAAAAAAAAAAAAAAAAAAAAAAAAAAAAAAAAAAAAAAAAAAAAAAAAAAAAAAAAAAAAAAAAAAAAAAAAAAAAAAAAAAAAAAAAAAAAAAAAAAAAAAAAAAAAAAAAAAAAAAAAAAAAAAAAAAAAAAAAAAAAAAAAAAAAAAAAAAAAAAAAAAAAAAAAAAAAAAAAAAAAAAAAAAAAAAAAAAAAAAAAAAAAAAAAAAAAAAAAAAAAAAAAAAAAAAAAAAAAAAAAAAAAAAAAAAAAAAAAAAAAAAAAAAAAAAAAAAAAAAAAAAAAAAAAAAAAAAAAAAAAAAAAAAAAAAAAAAAAAAAAAAAAAAAAAAAAAAAAAAAAAAAAAAAAAAAAAAAAAAAAAAAAAAAAAAAAAAAAAAAAAAAAAAAAAAAAAAAAAAAAAAAAAAAAAAAAAAAAAAAAAAAAAAAAAAAAAAAAAAAAAAAAAAAAAAAAAAAAAAAAAAAAAAAAAAAAAAAAAAAAAAAAAAAAAAAAAAAAAAAAAAAAAAAAAAAAAAAAAAAAAAAAAAAAAAAAAAAAAAAAAAAAAAAAAAAAAAAAAAAAAAAAAAAAAAAAAAAAAAAAAAAAAAAAAAAAAAAAAAAAAAAAAAAAAAAAAAAAAAAAAAAAAAAAAAAAAAAAAAAAAAAAAAAAAAAAAAAAAAAAAAAAAAAAAAAAAAAAAAAAAAAAAAAAAAAAAAAAAAAAAAAAAAAAAAAAAAAAAAAAAAAAAAAAAAAAAAAAAAAAAAAAAAAAAAAAAAAAAAAAAAAAAAAAAAAAAAAAAAAAAAAAAAAAAAAAAAAAAAAAAAAAAAAAAAAAAAAAAAAAAAAAAAAAAAAAAAAAAAAAAAAAAAAAAAAAAAAAAAAAAAAAAAAAAAAAAAAAAAAAAAAAAAAAAAAAAAAAAAAAAAAAAAAAAAAAAAAAAAAAAAAAAAAAAAAAAAAAAAAAAAAAAAAAAAAAAAAAAAAAAAAAAAAAAAAAAAAAAAAAAAAAAAAAAAAAAAAAAAAAAAAAAAAAAAAAAAAAAAAAAAAAAAAAAAAAAAAAAAAAAAAAAAAAAAAAAAAAAAAAAAAAAAAAAAAAAAAAAAAAAAAAAAAAAAAAAAAAAAAAAAAAAAAAAAAAAAAAAAAAAAAAAAAAAAAAAAAAAAAAAAAAAAAAAAAAAAAAAAAAAAAAAAAAAAAAAAAAAAAAAAAAAAAAAAAAAAAAAAAAAAAAAAAAAAAAAAAAAAAAAAAAAAAAAAAAAAAAAAAAAAAAAAAAAAAAAAAAAAAAAAAAAAAAAAAAAAAAAAAAAAAAAAAAAAAAAAAAAAAAAAAAAAAAAAAAAAAAAAAAAAAAAAAAAAAAAAAAAAAAAAAAAAAAAAAAAAAAAAAAAAAAAAAAAAAAAAAAAAAAAAAAAAAAAAAAAAAAAAAAAAAAAAAAAAAAAAAAAAAAAAAAAAAAAAAAAAAAAAAAAAAAAAAAAAAAAAAAAAAAAAAAAAAAAAAAAAAAAAAAAAAAAAAAAAAAAAAAAAAAAAAAAAAAAAAAAAAAAAAAAAAAAAAAAAAAAAAAAAAAAAAAAAAAAAAAAAAAAAAAAAAAAAAAAAAAAAAAAAAAAAAAAAAAAAAAAAAAAAAAAAAAAAAAAAAAAAAAAAAAAAAAAAAAAAAAAAAAAAAAAAAAAAAAAAAAAAAAAAAAAAAAAAAAAAAAAAAAAAAAAAAAAAAAAAAAAAAAAAAAAAAAAAAAAAAAAAAAAAAAAAAAAAAAAAAAAAAAAAAAAAAAAAAAAAAAAAAAAAAAAAAAAAAAAAAAAAAAAAAAAAAAAAAAAAAAAAAAAAAAAAAAAAAAAAAAAAAAAAAAAAAAAAAAAAAAAAAAAAAAAAAAAAAAAAAAAAAAAAAAAAAAAAAAAAAAAAAAAAAAAAAAAAAAAAAAAAAAAAAAAAAAAAAAAAAAAAAAAAAAAAAAAAAAAAAAAAAAAAAAAAAAAAAAAAAAAAAAAAAAAAAAAAAAAAAAAAAAAAAAAAAAAAAAAAAAAAAAAAAAAAAAAAAAAAAAAAAAAAAAAAAAAAAAAAAAAAAAAAAAAAAAAAAAAAAAAAAAAAAAAAAAAAAAAAAAAAAAAAAAAAAAAAAAAAAAAAAAAAAAAAAAAAAAAAAAAAAAAAAAAAAAAAAAAAAAAAAAAAAAAAAAAAAAAAAAAAAAAAAAAAAAAAAAAAAAAAAAAAAAAAAAAAAAAAAAAAAAAAAAAAAAAAAAAAAAAAAAAAAAAAAAAAAAAAAAAAAAAAAAAAAAAAAAAAAAAAAAAAAAAAAAAAAAAAAAAAAAAAAAAAAAAAAAAAAAAAAAAAAAAAAAAAAAAAAAAAAAAAAAAAAAAAAAAAAAAAAAAAAAAAAAAAAAAAAAAAAAAAAAAAAAAAAAAAAAAAAAAAAAAAAAAAAAAAAAAAAAAAAAAAAAAAAAAAAAAAAAAAAAAAAAAAAAAAAAAAAAAAAAAAAAAAAAAAAAAAAAAAAAAAAAAAAAAAAAAAAAAAAAAAAAAAAAAAAAAAAAAAAAAAAAAAAAAAAAAAAAAAAAAAAAAAAAAAAAAAAAAAAAAAAAAAAAAAAAAAAAAAAAAAAAAAAAAAAAAAAAAAAAAAAAAAAAAAAAAAAAAAAAAAAAAAAAAAAAAAAAAAAAAAAAAAAAAAAAAAAAAAAAAAAAAAAAAAAAAAAAAAAAAAAAAAAAAAAAAAAAAAAAAAAAAAAAAAAAAAAAAAAAAAAAAAAAAAAAAAAAAAAAAAAAAAAAAAAAAAAAAAAAAAAAAAAAAAAAAAAAAAAAAAAAAAAAAAAAAAAAAAAAAAAAAAAAAAAAAAAAAAAAAAAAAAAAAAAAAAAAAAAAAAAAAAAAAAAAAAAAAAAAAAAAAAAAAAAAAAAAAAAAAAAAAAAAAAAAAAAAAAAAAAAAAAAAAAAAAAAAAAAAAAAAAAAAAAAAAAAAAAAAAAAAAAAAAAAAAAAAAAAAAAAAAAAAAAAAAAAAAAAAAAAAAAAAAAAAAAAAAAAAAAAAAAAAAAAAAAAAAAAAAAAAAAAAAAAAAAAAAAAAAAAAAAAAAAAAAAAAAAAAAAAAAAAAAAAAAAAAAAAAAAAAAAAAAAAAAAAAAAAAAAAAAAAAAAAAAAAAAAAAAAAAAAAAAAAAAAAAAAAAAAAAAAAAAAAAAAAAAAAAAAAAAAAAAAAAAAAAAAAAAAAAAAAAAAAAAAAAAAAAAAAAAAAAAAAAAAAAAAAAAAAAAAAAAAAAAAAAAAAAAAAAAAAAAAAAAAAAAAAAAAAAAAAAAAAAAAAAAAAAAAAAAAAAAAAAAAAAAAAAAAAAAAAAAAAAAAAAAAAAAAAAAAAAAAAAAAAAAAAAAAAAAAAAAAAAAAAAAAAAAAAAAAAAAAAAAAAAAAAAAAAAAAAAAAAAAAAAAAAAAAAAAAAAAAAAAAAAAAAAAAAAAAAAAAAAAAAAAAAAAAAAAAAAAAAAAAAAAAAAAAAAAAAAAAAAAAAAAAAAAAAAAAAAAAAAAAAAAAAAAAAAAAAAAAAAAAAAAAAAAAAAAAAAAAAAAAAAAAAAAAAAAAAAAAAAAAAAAAAAAAAAAAAAAAAAAAAAAAAAAAAAAAAAAAAAAAAAAAAAAAAAAAAAAAAAAAAAAAAAAAAAAAAAAAAAAAAAAAAAAAAAAAAAAAAAAAAAAAAAAAAAAAAAAAAAAAAAAAAAAAAAAAAAAAAAAAAAAAAAAAAAAAAAAAAAAAAAAAAAAAAAAAAAAAAAAAAAAAAAAAAAAAAAAAAAAAAAAAAAAAAAAAAAAAAAAAAAAAAAAAAAAAAAAAAAAAAAAAAAAAAAAAAAAAAAAAAAAAAAAAAAAAAAAAAAAAAAAAAAAAAAAAAAAAAAAAAAAAAAAAAAAAAAAAAAAAAAAAAAAAAAAAAAAAAAAAAAAAAAAAAAAAAAAAAAAAAAAAAAAAAAAAAAAAAAAAAAAAAAAAAAAAAAAAAAAAAAAAAAAAAAAAAAAAAAAAAAAAAAAAAAAAAAAAAAAAAAAAAAAAAAAAAAAAAAAAAAAAAAAAAAAAAAAAAAAAAAAAAAAAAAAAAAAAAAAAAAAAAAAAAAAAAAAAAAAAAAAAAAAAAAAAAAAAAAAAAAAAAAAAAAAAAAAAAAAAAAAAAAAAAAAAAAAAAAAAAAAAAAAAAAAAAAAAAAAAAAAAAAAAAAAAAAAAAAAAAAAAAAAAAAAAAAAAAAAAAAAAAAAAAAAAAAAAAAAAAAAAAAAAAAAAAAAAAAAAAAAAAAAAAAAAAAAAAAAAAAAAAAAAAAAAAAAAAAAAAAAAAAAAAAAAAAAAAAAAAAAAAAAAAAAAAAAAAAAAAAAAAAAAAAAAAAAAAAAAAAAAAAAAAAAAAAAAAAAAAAAAAAAAAAAAAAAAAAAAAAAAAAAAAAAAAAAAAAAAAAAAAAAAAAAAAAAAAAAAAAAAAAAAAAAAAAAAAAAAAAAAAAAAAAAAAAAAAAAAAAAAAAAAAAAAAAAAAAAAAAAAAAAAAAAAAAAAAAAAAAAAAAAAAAAAAAAAAAAAAAAAAAAAAAAAAAAAAAAAAAAAAAAAAAAAAAAAAAAAAAAAAAAAAAAAAAAAAAAAAAAAAAAAAAAAAAAAAAAAAAAAAAAAAAAAAAAAAAAAAAAAAAAAAAAAAAAAAAAAAAAAAAAAAAAAAAAAAAAAAAAAAAAAAAAAAAAAAAAAAAAAAAAAAAAAAAAAAAAAAAAAAAAAAAAAAAAAAAAAAAAAAAAAAAAAAAAAAAAAAAAAAAAAAAAAAAAAAAAAAAAAAAAAAAAAAAAAAAAAAAAAAAAAAAAAAAAAAAAAAAAAAAAAAAAAAAAAAAAAAAAAAAAAAAAAAAAAAAAAAAAAAAAAAAAAAAAAAAAAAAAAAAAAAAAAAAAAAAAAAAAAAAAAAAAAAAAAAAAAAAAAAAAAAAAAAAAAAAAAAAAAAAAAAAAAAAAAAAAAAAAAAAAAAAAAAAAAAAAAAAAAAAAAAAAAAAAAAAAAAAAAAAAAAAAAAAAAAAAAAAAAAAAAAAAAAAAAAAAAAAAAAAAAAAAAAAAAAAAAAAAAAAAAAAAAAAAAAAAAAAAAAAAAAAAAAAAAAAAAAAAAAAAAAAAAAAAAAAAAAAAAAAAAAAAAAAAAAAAAAAAAAAAAAAAAAAAAAAAAAAAAAAAAAAAAAAAAAAAAAAAAAAAAAAAAAAAAAAAAAAAAAAAAAAAAAAAAAAAAAAAAAAAAAAAAAAAAAAAAAAAAAAAAAAAAAAAAAAAAAAAAAAAAAAAAAAAAAAAAAAAAAAAAAAAAAAAAAAAAAAAAAAAAAAAAAAAAAAAAAAAAAAAAAAAAAAAAAAAAAAAAAAAAAAAAAAAAAAAAAAAAAAAAAAAAAAAAAAAAAAAAAAAAAAAAAAAAAAAAAAAAAAAAAAAAAAAAAAAAAAAAAAAAAAAAAAAAAAAAAAAAAAAAAAAAAAAAAAAAAAAAAAAAAAAAAAAAAAAAAAAAAAAAAAAAAAAAAAAAAAAAAAAAAAAAAAAAAAAAAAAAAAAAAAAAAAAAAAAAAAAAAAAAAAAAAAAAAAAAAAAAAAAAAAAAAAAAAAAAAAAAAAAAAAAAAAAAAAAAAAAAAAAAAAAAAAAAAAAAAAAAAAAAAAAAAAAAAAAAAAAAAAAAAAAAAAAAAAAAAAAAAAAAAAAAAAAAAAAAAAAAAAAAAAAAAAAAAAAAAAAAAAAAAAAAAAAAAAAAAAAAAAAAAAAAAAAAAAAAAAAAAAAAAAAAAAAAAAAAAAAAAAAAAAAAAAAAAAAAAAAAAAAAAAAAAAAAAAAAAAAAAAAAAAAAAAAAAAAAAAAAAAAAAAAAAAAAAAAAAAAAAAAAAAAAAAAAAAAAAAAAAAAAAAAAAAAAAAAAAAAAAAAAAAAAAAAAAAAAAAAAAAAAAAAAAAAAAAAAAAAAAAAAAAAAAAAAAAAAAAAAAAAAAAAAAAAAAAAAAAAAAAAAAAAAAAAAAAAAAAAAAAAAAAAAAAAAAAAAAAAAAAAAAAAAAAAAAAAAAAAAAAAAAAAAAAAAAAAAAAAAAAAAAAAAAAAAAAAAAAAAAAAAAAAAAAAAAAAAAAAAAAAAAAAAAAAAAAAAAAAAAAAAAAAAAAAAAAAAAAAAAAAAAAAAAAAAAAAAAAAAAAAAAAAAAAAAAAAAAAAAAAAAAAAAAAAAAAAAAAAAAAAAAAAAAAAAAAAAAAAAAAAAAAAAAAAAAAAAAAAAAAAAAAAAAAAAAAAAAAAAAAAAAAAAAAAAAAAAAAAAAAAAAAAAAAAAAAAAAAAAAAAAAAAAAAAAAAAAAAAAAAAAAAAAAAAAAAAAAAAAAAAAAAAAAAAAAAAAAAAAAAAAAAAAAAAAAAAAAAAAAAAAAAAAAAAAAAAAAAAAAAAAAAAAAAAAAAAAAAAAAAAAAAAAAAAAAAAAAAAAAAAAAAAAAAAAAAAAAAAAAAAAAAAAAAAAAAAAAAAAAAAAAAAAAAAAAAAAAAAAAAAAAAAAAAAAAAAAAAAAAAAAAAAAAAAAAAAAAAAAAAAAAAAAAAAAAAAAAAAAAAAAAAAAAAAAAAAAAAAAAAAAAAAAAAAAAAAAAAAAAAAAAAAAAAAAAAAAAAAAAAAAAAAAAAAAAAAAAAAAAAAAAAAAAAAAAAAAAAAAAAAAAAAAAAAAAAAAAAAAAAAAAAAAAAAAAAAAAAAAAAAAAAAAAAAAAAAAAAAAAAAAAAAAAAAAAAAAAAAAAAAAAAAAAAAAAAAAAAAAAAAAAAAAAAAAAAAAAAAAAAAAAAAAAAAAAAAAAAAAAAAAAAAAAAAAAAAAAAAAAAAAAAAAAAAAAAAAAAAAAAAAAAAAAAAAAAAAAAAAAAAAAAAAAAAAAAAAAAAAAAAAAAAAAAAAAAAAAAAAAAAAAAAAAAAAAAAAAAAAAAAAAAAAAAAAAAAAAAAAAAAAAAAAAAAAAAAAAAAAAAAAAAAAAAAAAAAAAAAAAAAAAAAAAAAAAAAAAAAAAAAAAAAAAAAAAAAAAAAAAAAAAAAAAAAAAAAAAAAAAAAAAAAAAAAAAAAAAAAAAAAAAAAAAAAAAAAAAAAAAAAAAAAAAAAAAAAAAAAAAAAAAAAAAAAAAAAAAAAAAAAAAAAAAAAAAAAAAAAAAAAAAAAAAAAAAAAAAAAAAAAAAAAAAAAAAAAAAAAAAAAAAAAAAAAAAAAAAAAAAAAAAAAAAAAAAAAAAAAAAAAAAAAAAAAAAAAAAAAAAAAAAAAAAAAAAAAAAAAAAAAAAAAAAAAAAAAAAAAAAAAAAAAAAAAAAAAAAAAAAAAAAAAAAAAAAAAAAAAAAAAAAAAAAAAAAAAAAAAAAAAAAAAAAAAAAAAAAAAAAAAAAAAAAAAAAAAAAAAAAAAAAAAAAAAAAAAAAAAAAAAAAAAAAAAAAAAAAAAAAAAAAAAAAAAAAAAAAAAAAAAAAAAAAAAAAAAAAAAAAAAAAAAAAAAAAAAAAAAAAAAAAAAAAAAAAAAAAAAAAAAAAAAAAAAAAAAAAAAAAAAAAAAAAAAAAAAAAAAAAAAAAAAAAAAAAAAAAAAAAAAAAAAAAAAAAAAAAAAAAAAAAAAAAAAAAAAAAAAAAAAAAAAAAAAAAAAAAAAAAAAAAAAAAAAAAAAAAAAAAAAAAAAAAAAAAAAAAAAAAAAAAAAAAAAAAAAAAAAAAAAAAAAAAAAAAAAAAAAAAAAAAAAAAAAAAAAAAAAAAAAAAAAAAAAAAAAAAAAAAAAAAAAAAAAAAAAAAAAAAAAAAAAAAAAAAAAAAAAAAAAAAAAAAAAAAAAAAAAAAAAAAAAAAAAAAAAAAAAAAAAAAAAAAAAAAAAAAAAAAAAAAAAAAAAAAAAAAAAAAAAAAAAAAAAAAAAAAAAAAAAAAAAAAAAAAAAAAAAAAAAAAAAAAAAAAAAAAAAAAAAAAAAAAAAAAAAAAAAAAAAAAAAAAAAAAAAAAAAAAAAAAAAAAAAAAAAAAAAAAAAAAAAAAAAAAAAAAAAAAAAAAAAAAAAAAAAAAAAAAAAAAAAAAAAAAAAAAAAAAAAAAAAAAAAAAAAAAAAAAAAAAAAAAAAAAAAAAAAAAAAAAAAAAAAAAAAAAAAAAAAAAAAAAAAAAAAAAAAAAAAAAAAAAAAAAAAAAAAAAAAAAAAAAAAAAAAAAAAAAAAAAAAAAAAAAAAAAAAAAAAAAAAAAAAAAAAAAAAAAAAAAAAAAAAAAAAAAAAAAAAAAAAAAAAAAAAAAAAAAAAAAAAAAAAAAAAAAAAAAAAAAAAAAAAAAAAAAAAAAAAAAAAAAAAAAAAAAAAAAAAAAAAAAAAAAAAAAAAAAAAAAAAAAAAAAAAAAAAAAAAAAAAAAAAAAAAAAAAAAAAAAAAAAAAAAAAAAAAAAAAAAAAAAAAAAAAAAAAAAAAAAAAAAAAAAAAAAAAAAAAAAAAAAAAAAAAAAAAAAAAAAAAAAAAAAAAAAAAAAAAAAAAAAAAAAAAAAAAAAAAAAAAAAAAAAAAAAAAAAAAAAAAAAAAAAAAAAAAAAAAAAAAAAAAAAAAAAAAAAAAAAAAAAAAAAAAAAAAAAAAAAAAAAAAAAAAAAAAAAAAAAAAAAAAAAAAAAAAAAAAAAAAAAAAAAAAAAAAAAAAAAAAAAAAAAAAAAAAAAAAAAAAAAAAAAAAAAAAAAAAAAAAAAAAAAAAAAAAAAAAAAAAAAAAAAAAAAAAAAAAAAAAAAAAAAAAAAAAAAAAAAAAAAAAAAAAAAAAAAAAAAAAAAAAAAAAAAAAAAAAAAAAAAAAAAAAAAAAAAAAAAAAAAAAAAAAAAAAAAAAAAAAAAAAAAAAAAAAAAAAAAAAAAAAAAAAAAAAAAAAAAAAAAAAAAAAAAAAAAAAAAAAAAAAAAAAAAAAAAAAAAAAAAAAAAAAAAAAAAAAAAAAAAAAAAAAAAAAAAAAAAAAAAAAAAAAAAAAAAAAAAAAAAAAAAAAAAAAAAAAAAAAAAAAAAAAAAAAAAAAAAAAAAAAAAAAAAAAAAAAAAAAAAAAAAAAAAAAAAAAAAAAAAAAAAAAAAAAAAAAAAAAAAAAAAAAAAAAAAAAAAAAAAAAAAAAAAAAAAAAAAAAAAAAAAAAAAAAAAAAAAAAAAAAAAAAAAAAAAAAAAAAAAAAAAAAAAAAAAAAAAAAAAAAAAAAAAAAAAAAAAAAAAAAAAAAAAAAAAAAAAAAAAAAAAAAAAAAAAAAAAAAAAAAAAAAAAAAAAAAAAAAAAAAAAAAAAAAAAAAAAAAAAAAAAAAAAAAAAAAAAAAAAAAAAAAAAAAAAAAAAAAAAAAAAAAAAAAAAAAAAAAAAAAAAAAAAAAAAAAAAAAAAAAAAAAAAAAAAAAAAAAAAAAAAAAAAAAAAAAAAAAAAAAAAAAAAAAAAAAAAAAAAAAAAAAAAAAAAAAAAAAAAAAAAAAAAAAAAAAAAAAAAAAAAAAAAAAAAAAAAAAAAAAAAAAAAAAAAAAAAAAAAAAAAAAAAAAAAAAAAAAAAAAAAAAAAAAAAAAAAAAAAAAAAAAAAAAAAAAAAAAAAAAAAAAAAAAAAAAAAAAAAAAAAAAAAAAAAAAAAAAAAAAAAAAAAAAAAAAAAAAAAAAAAAAAAAAAAAAAAAAAAAAAAAAAAAAAAAAAAAAAAAAAAAAAAAAAAAAAAAAAAAAAAAAAAAAAAAAAAAAAAAAAAAAAAAAAAAAAAAAAAAAAAAAAAAAAAAAAAAAAAAAAAAAAAAAAAAAAAAAAAAAAAAAAAAAAAAAAAAAAAAAAAAAAAAAAAAAAAAAAAAAAAAAAAAAAAAAAAAAAAAAAAAAAAAAAAAAAAAAAAAAAAAAAAAAAAAAAAAAAAAAAAAAAAAAAAAAAAAAAAAAAAAAAAAAAAAAAAAAAAAAAAAAAAAAAAAAAAAAAAAAAAAAAAAAAAAAAAAAAAAAAAAAAAAAAAAAAAAAAAAAAAAAAAAAAAAAAAAAAAAAAAAAAAAAAAAAAAAAAAAAAAAAAAAAAAAAAAAAAAAAAAAAAAAAAAAAAAAAAAAAAAAAAAAAAAAAAAAAAAAAAAAAAAAAAAAAAAAAAAAAAAAAAAAAAAAAAAAAAAAAAAAAAAAAAAAAAAAAAAAAAAAAAAAAAAAAAAAAAAAAAAAAAAAAAAAAAAAAAAAAAAAAAAAAAAAAAAAAAAAAAAAAAAAAAAAAAAAAAAAAAAAAAAAAAAAAAAAAAAAAAAAAAAAAAAAAAAAAAAAAAAAAAAAAAAAAAAAAAAAAAAAAAAAAAAAAAAAAAAAAAAAAAAAAAAAAAAAAAAAAAAAAAAAAAAAAAAAAAAAAAAAAAAAAAAAAAAAAAAAAAAAAAAAAAAAAAAAAAAAAAAAAAAAAAAAAAAAAAAAAAAAAAAAAAAAAAAAAAAAAAAAAAAAAAAAAAAAAAAAAAAAAAAAAAAAAAAAAAAAAAAAAAAAAAAAAAAAAAAAAAAAAAAAAAAAAAAAAAAAAAAAAAAAAAAAAAAAAAAAAAAAAAAAAAAAAAAAAAAAAAAAAAAAAAAAAAAAAAAAAAAAAAAAAAAAAAAAAAAAAAAAAAAAAAAAAAAAAAAAAAAAAAAAAAAAAAAAAAAAAAAAAAAAAAAAAAAAAAAAAAAAAAAAAAAAAAAAAAAAAAAAAAAAAAAAAAAAAAAAAAAAAAAAAAAAAAAAAAAAAAAAAAAAAAAAAAAAAAAAAAAAAAAAAAAAAAAAAAAAAAAAAAAAAAAAAAAAAAAAAAAAAAAAAAAAAAAAAAAAAAAAAAAAAAAAAAAAAAAAAAAAAAAAAAAAAAAAAAAAAAAAAAAAAAAAAAAAAAAAAAAAAAAAAAAAAAAAAAAAAAAAAAAAAAAAAAAAAAAAAAAAAAAAAAAAAAAAAAAAAAAAAAAAAAAAAAAAAAAAAAAAAAAAAAAAAAAAAAAAAAAAAAAAAAAAAAAAAAAAAAAAAAAAAAAAAAAAAAAAAAAAAAAAAAAAAAAAAAAAAAAAAAAAAAAAAAAAAAAAAAAAAAAAAAAAAAAAAAAAAAAAAAAAAAAAAAAAAAAAAAAAAAAAAAAAAAAAAAAAAAAAAAAAAAAAAAAAAAAAAAAAAAAAAAAAAAAAAAAAAAAAAAAAAAAAAAAAAAAAAAAAAAAAAAAAAAAAAAAAAAAAAAAAAAAAAAAAAAAAAAAAAAAAAAAAAAAAAAAAAAAAAAAAAAAAAAAAAAAAAAAAAAAAAAAAAAAAAAAAAAAAAAAAAAAAAAAAAAAAAAAAAAAAAAAAAAAAAAAAAAAAAAAAAAAAAAAAAAAAAAAAAAAAAAAAAAAAAAAAAAAAAAAAAAAAAAAAAAAAAAAAAAAAAAAAAAAAAAAAAAAAAAAAAAAAAAAAAAAAAAAAAAAAAAAAAAAAAAAAAAAAAAAAAAAAAAAAAAAAAAAAAAAAAAAAAAAAAAAAAAAAAAAAAAAAAAAAAAAAAAAAAAAAAAAAAAAAAAAAAAAAAAAAAAAAAAAAAAAAAAAAAAAAAAAAAAAAAAAAAAAAAAAAAAAAAAAAAAAAAAAAAAAAAAAAAAAAAAAAAAAAAAAAAAAAAAAAAAAAAAAAAAAAAAAAAAAAAAAAAAAAAAAAAAAAAAAAAAAAAAAAAAAAAAAAAAAAAAAAAAAAAAAAAAAAAAAAAAAAAAAAAAAAAAAAAAAAAAAAAAAAAAAAAAAAAAAAAAAAAAAAAAAAAAAAAAAAAAAAAAAAAAAAAAAAAAAAAAAAAAAAAAAAAAAAAAAAAAAAAAAAAAAAAAAAAAAAAAAAAAAAAAAAAAAAAAAAAAAAAAAAAAAAAAAAAAAAAAAAAAAAAAAAAAAAAAAAAAAAAAAAAAAAAAAAAAAAAAAAAAAAAAAAAAAAAAAAAAAAAAAAAAAAAAAAAAAAAAAAAAAAAAAAAAAAAAAAAAAAAAAAAAAAAAAAAAAAAAAAAAAAAAAAAAAAAAAAAAAAAAAAAAAAAAAAAAAAAAAAAAAAAAAAAAAAAAAAAAAAAAAAAAAAAAAAAAAAAAAAAAAAAAAAAAAAAAAAAAAAAAAAAAAAAAAAAAAAAAAAAAAAAAAAAAAAAAAAAAAAAAAAAAAAAAAAAAAAAAAAAAAAAAAAAAAAAAAAAAAAAAAAAAAAAAAAAAAAAAAAAAAAAAAAAAAAAAAAAAAAAAAAAAAAAAAAAAAAAAAAAAAAAAAAAAAAAAAAAAAAAAAAAAAAAAAAAAAAAAAAAAAAAAAAAAAAAAAAAAAAAAAAAAAAAAAAAAAAAAAAAAAAAAAAAAAAAAAAAAAAAAAAAAAAAAAAAAAAAAAAAAAAAAAAAAAAAAAAAAAAAAAAAAAAAAAAAAAAAAAAAAAAAAAAAAAAAAAAAAAAAAAAAAAAAAAAAAAAAAAAAAAAAAAAAAAAAAAAAAAAAAAAAAAAAAAAAAAAAAAAAAAAAAAAAAAAAAAAAAAAAAAAAAAAAAAAAAAAAAAAAAAAAAAAAAAAAAAAAAAAAAAAAAAAAAAAAAAAAAAAAAAAAAAAAAAAAAAAAAAAAAAAAAAAAAAAAAAAAAAAAAAAAAAAAAAAAAAAAAAAAAAAAAAAAAAAAAAAAAAAAAAAAAAAAAAAAAAAAAAAAAAAAAAAAAAAAAAAAAAAAAAAAAAAAAAAAAAAAAAAAAAAAAAAAAAAAAAAAAAAAAAAAAAAAAAAAAAAAAAAAAAAAAAAAAAAAAAAAAAAAAAAAAAAAAAAAAAAAAAAAAAAAAAAAAAAAAAAAAAAAAAAAAAAAAAAAAAAAAAAAAAAAAAAAAAAAAAAAAAAAAAAAAAAAAAAAAAAAAAAAAAAAAAAAAAAAAAAAAAAAAAAAAAAAAAAAAAAAAAAAAAAAAAAAAAAAAAAAAAAAAAAAAAAAAAAAAAAAAAAAAAAAAAAAAAAAAAAAAAAAAAAAAAAAAAAAAAAAAAAAAAAAAAAAAAAAAAAAAAAAAAAAAAAAAAAAAAAAAAAAAAAAAAAAAAAAAAAAAAAAAAAAAAAAAAAAAAAAAAAAAAAAAAAAAAAAAAAAAAAAAAAAAAAAAAAAAAAAAAAAAAAAAAAAAAAAAAAAAAAAAAAAAAAAAAAAAAAAAAAAAAAAAAAAAAAAAAAAAAAAAAAAAAAAAAAAAAAAAAAAAAAAAAAAAAAAAAAAAAAAAAAAAAAAAAAAAAAAAAAAAAAAAAAAAAAAAAAAAAAAAAAAAAAAAAAAAAAAAAAAAAAAAAAAAAAAAAAAAAAAAAAAAAAAAAAAAAAAAAAAAAAAAAAAAAAAAAAAAAAAAAAAAAAAAAAAAAAAAAAAAAAAAAAAAAAAAAAAAAAAAAAAAAAAAAAAAAAAAAAAAAAAAAAAAAAAAAAAAAAAAAAAAAAAAAAAAAAAAAAAAAAAAAAAAAAAAAAAAAAAAAAAAAAAAAAAAAAAAAAAAAAAAAAAAAAAAAAAAAAAAAAAAAAAAAAAAAAAAAAAAAAAAAAAAAAAAAAAAAAAAAAAAAAAAAAAAAAAAAAAAAAAAAAAAAAAAAAAAAAAAAAAAAAAAAAAAAAAAAAAAAAAAAAAAAAAAAAAAAAAAAAAAAAAAAAAAAAAAAAAAAAAAAAAAAAAAAAAAAAAAAAAAAAAAAAAAAAAAAAAAAAAAAAAAAAAAAAAAAAAAAAAAAAAAAAAAAAAAAAAAAAAAAAAAAAAAAAAAAAAAAAAAAAAAAAAAAAAAAAAAAAAAAAAAAAAAAAAAAAAAAAAAAAAAAAAAAAAAAAAAAAAAAAAAAAAAAAAAAAAAAAAAAAAAAAAAAAAAAAAAAAAAAAAAAAAAAAAAAAAAAAAAAAAAAAAAAAAAAAAAAAAAAAAAAAAAAAAAAAAAAAAAAAAAAAAAAAAAAAAAAAAAAAAAAAAAAAAAAAAAAAAAAAAAAAAAAAAAAAAAAAAAAAAAAAAAAAAAAAAAAAAAAAAAAAAAAAAAAAAAAAAAAAAAAAAAAAAAAAAAAAAAAAAAAAAAAAAAAAAAAAAAAAAAAAAAAAAAAAAAAAAAAAAAAAAAAAAAAAAAAAAAAAAAAAAAAAAAAAAAAAAAAAAAAAAAAAAAAAAAAAAAAAAAAAAAAAAAAAAAAAAAAAAAAAAAAAAAAAAAAAAAAAAAAAAAAAAAAAAAAAAAAAAAAAAAAAAAAAAAAAAAAAAAAAAAAAAAAAAAAAAAAAAAAAAAAAAAAAAAAAAAAAAAAAAAAAAAAAAAAAAAAAAAAAAAAAAAAAAAAAAAAAAAAAAAAAAAAAAAAAAAAAAAAAAAAAAAAAAAAAAAAAAAAAAAAAAAAAAAAAAAAAAAAAAAAAAAAAAAAAAAAAAAAAAAAAAAAAAAAAAAAAAAAAAAAAAAAAAAAAAAAAAAAAAAAAAAAAAAAAAAAAAAAAAAAAAAAAAAAAAAAAAAAAAAAAAAAAAAAAAAAAAAAAAAAAAAAAAAAAAAAAAAAAAAAAAAAAAAAAAAAAAAAAAAAAAAAAAAAAAAAAAAAAAAAAAAAAAAAAAAAAAAAAAAAAAAAAAAAAAAAAAAAAAAAAAAAAAAAAAAAAAAAAAAAAAAAAAAAAAAAAAAAAAAAAAAAAAAAAAAAAAAAAAAAAAAAAAAAAAAAAAAAAAAAAAAAAAAAAAAAAAAAAAAAAAAAAAAAAAAAAAAAAAAAAAAAAAAAAAAAAAAAAAAAAAAAAAAAAAAAAAAAAAAAAAAAAAAAAAAAAAAAAAAAAAAAAAAAAAAAAAAAAAAAAAAAAAAAAAAAAAAAAAAAAAAAAAAAAAAAAAAAAAAAAAAAAAAAAAAAAAAAAAAAAAAAAAAAAAAAAAAAAAAAAAAAAAAAAAAAAAAAAAAAAAAAAAAAAAAAAAAAAAAAAAAAAAAAAAAAAAAAAAAAAAAAAAAAAAAAAAAAAAAAAAAAAAAAAAAAAAAAAAAAAAAAAAAAAAAAAAAAAAAAAAAAAAAAAAAAAAAAAAAAAAAAAAAAAAAAAAAAAAAAAAAAAAAAAAAAAAAAAAAAAAAAAAAAAAAAAAAAAAAAAAAAAAAAAAAAAAAAAAAAAAAAAAAAAAAAAAAAAAAAAAAAAAAAAAAAAAAAAAAAAAAAAAAAAAAAAAAAAAAAAAAAAAAAAAAAAAAAAAAAAAAAAAAAAAAAAAAAAAAAAAAAAAAAAAAAAAAAAAAAAAAAAAAAAAAAAAAAAAAAAAAAAAAAAAAAAAAAAAAAAAAAAAAAAAAAAAAAAAAAAAAAAAAAAAAAAAAAAAAAAAAAAAAAAAAAAAAAAAAAAAAAAAAAAAAAAAAAAAAAAAAAAAAAAAAAAAAAAAAAAAAAAAAAAAAAAAAAAAAAAAAAAAAAAAAAAAAAAAAAAAAAAAAAAAAAAAAAAAAAAAAAAAAAAAAAAAAAAAAAAAAAAAAAAAAAAAAAAAAAAAAAAAAAAAAAAAAAAAAAAAAAAAAAAAAAAAAAAAAAAAAAAAAAAAAAAAAAAAAAAAAAAAAAAAAAAAAAAAAAAAAAAAAAAAAAAAAAAAAAAAAAAAAAAAAAAAAAAAAAAAAAAAAAAAAAAAAAAAAAAAAAAAAAAAAAAAAAAAAAAAAAAAAAAAAAAAAAAAAAAAAAAAAAAAAAAAAAAAAAAAAAAAAAAAAAAAAAAAAAAAAAAAAAAAAAAAAAAAAAAAAAAAAAAAAAAAAAAAAAAAAAAAAAAAAAAAAAAAAAAAAAAAAAAAAAAAAAAAAAAAAAAAAAAAAAAAAAAAAAAAAAAAAAAAAAAAAAAAAAAAAAAAAAAAAAAAAAAAAAAAAAAAAAAAAAAAAAAAAAAAAAAAAAAAAAAAAAAAAAAAAAAAAAAAAAAAAAAAAAAAAAAAAAAAAAAAAAAAAAAAAAAAAAAAAAAAAAAAAAAAAAAAAAAAAAAAAAAAAAAAAAAAAAAAAAAAAAAAAAAAAAAAAAAAAAAAAAAAAAAAAAAAAAAAAAAAAAAAAAAAAAAAAAAAAAAAAAAAAAAAAAAAAAAAAAAAAAAAAAAAAAAAAAAAAAAAAAAAAAAAAAAAAAAAAAAAAAAAAAAAAAAAAAAAAAAAAAAAAAAAAAAAAAAAAAAAAAAAAAAAAAAAAAAAAAAAAAAAAAAAAAAAAAAAAAAAAAAAAAAAAAAAAAAAAAAAAAAAAAAAAAAAAAAAAAAAAAAAAAAAAAAAAAAAAAAAAAAAAAAAAAAAAAAAAAAAAAAAAAAAAAAAAAAAAAAAAAAAAAAAAAAAAAAAAAAAAAAAAAAAAAAAAAAAAAAAAAAAAAAAAAAAAAAAAAAAAAAAAAAAAAAAAAAAAAAAAAAAAAAAAAAAAAAAAAAAAAAAAAAAAAAAAAAAAAAAAAAAAAAAAAAAAAAAAAAAAAAAAAAAAAAAAAAAAAAAAAAAAAAAAAAAAAAAAAAAAAAAAAAAAAAAAAAAAAAAAAAAAAAAAAAAAAAAAAAAAAAAAAAAAAAAAAAAAAAAAAAAAAAAAAAAAAAAAAAAAAAAAAAAAAAAAAAAAAAAAAAAAAAAAAAAAAAAAAAAAAAAAAAAAAAAAAAAAAAAAAAAAAAAAAAAAAAAAAAAAAAAAAAAAAAAAAAAAAAAAAAAAAAAAAAAAAAAAAAAAAAAAAAAAAAAAAAAAAAAAAAAAAAAAAAAAAAAAAAAAAAAAAAAAAAAAAAAAAAAAAAAAAAAAAAAAAAAAAAAAAAAAAAAAAAAAAAAAAAAAAAAAAAAAAAAAAAAAAAAAAAAAAAAAAAAAAAAAAAAAAAAAAAAAAAAAAAAAAAAAAAAAAAAAAAAAAAAAAAAAAAAAAAAAAAAAAAAAAAAAAAAAAAAAAAAAAAAAAAAAAAAAAAAAAAAAAAAAAAAAAAAAAAAAAAAAAAAAAAAAAAAAAAAAAAAAAAAAAAAAAAAAAAAAAAAAAAAAAAAAAAAAAAAAAAAAAAAAAAAAAAAAAAAAAAAAAAAAAAAAAAAAAAAAAAAAAAAAAAAAAAAAAAAAAAAAAAAAAAAAAAAAAAAAAAAAAAAAAAAAAAAAAAAAAAAAAAAAAAAAAAAAAAAAAAAAAAAAAAAAAAAAAAAAAAAAAAAAAAAAAAAAAAAAAAAAAAAAAAAAAAAAAAAAAAAAAAAAAAAAAAAAAAAAAAAAAAAAAAAAAAAAAAAAAAAAAAAAAAAAAAAAAAAAAAAAAAAAAAAAAAAAAAAAAAAAAAAAAAAAAAAAAAAAAAAAAAAAAAAAAAAAAAAAAAAAAAAAAAAAAAAAAAAAAAAAAAAAAAAAAAAAAAAAAAAAAAAAAAAAAAAAAAAAAAAAAAAAAAAAAAAAAAAAAAAAAAAAAAAAAAAAAAAAAAAAAAAAAAAAAAAAAAAAAAAAAAAAAAAAAAAAAAAAAAAAAAAAAAAAAAAAAAAAAAAAAAAAAAAAAAAAAAAAAAAAAAAAAAAAAAAAAAAAAAAAAAAAAAAAAAAAAAAAAAAAAAAAAAAAAAAAAAAAAAAAAAAAAAAAAAAAAAAAAAAAAAAAAAAAAAAAAAAAAAAAAAAAAAAAAAAAAAAAAAAAAAAAAAAAAAAAAAAAAAAAAAAAAAAAAAAAAAAAAAAAAAAAAAAAAAAAAAAAAAAAAAAAAAAAAAAAAAAAAAAAAAAAAAAAAAAAAAAAAAAAAAAAAAAAAAAAAAAAAAAAAAAAAAAAAAAAAAAAAAAAAAAAAAAAAAAAAAAAAAAAAAAAAAAAAAAAAAAAAAAAAAAAAAAAAAAAAAAAAAAAAAAAAAAAAAAAAAAAAAAAAAAAAAAAAAAAAAAAAAAAAAAAAAAAAAAAAAAAAAAAAAAAAAAAAAAAAAAAAAAAAAAAAAAAAAAAAAAAAAAAAAAAAAAAAAAAAAAAAAAAAAAAAAAAAAAAAAAAAAAAAAAAAAAAAAAAAAAAAAAAAAAAAAAAAAAAAAAAAAAAAAAAAAAAAAAAAAAAAAAAAAAAAAAAAAAAAAAAAAAAAAAAAAAAAAAAAAAAAAAAAAAAAAAAAAAAAAAAAAAAAAAAAAAAAAAAAAAAAAAAAAAAAAAAAAAAAAAAAAAAAAAAAAAAAAAAAAAAAAAAAAAAAAAAAAAAAAAAAAAAAAAAAAAAAAAAAAAAAAAAAAAAAAAAAAAAAAAAAAAAAAAAAAAAAAAAAAAAAAAAAAAAAAAAAAAAAAAAAAAAAAAAAAAAAAAAAAAAAAAAAAAAAAAAAAAAAAAAAAAAAAAAAAAAAAAAAAAAAAAAAAAAAAAAAAAAAAAAAAAAAAAAAAAAAAAAAAAAAAAAAAAAAAAAAAAAAAAAAAAAAAAAAAAAAAAAAAAAAAAAAAAAAAAAAAAAAAAAAAAAAAAAAAAAAAAAAAAAAAAAAAAAAAAAAAAAAAAAAAAAAAAAAAAAAAAAAAAAAAAAAAAAAAAAAAAAAAAAAAAAAAAAAAAAAAAAAAAAAAAAAAAAAAAAAAAAAAAAAAAAAAAAAAAAAAAAAAAAAAAAAAAAAAAAAAAAAAAAAAAAAAAAAAAAAAAAAAAAAAAAAAAAAAAAAAAAAAAAAAAAAAAAAAAAAAAAAAAAAAAAAAAAAAAAAAAAAAAAAAAAAAAAAAAAAAAAAAAAAAAAAAAAAAAAAAAAAAAAAAAAAAAAAAAAAAAAAAAAAAAAAAAAAAAAAAAAAAAAAAAAAAAAAAAAAAAAAAAAAAAAAAAAAAAAAAAAAAAAAAAAAAAAAAAAAAAAAAAAAAAAAAAAAAAAAAAAAAAAAAAAAAAAAAAAAAAAAAAAAAAAAAAAAAAAAAAAAAAAAAAAAAAAAAAAAAAAAAAAAAAAAAAAAAAAAAAAAAAAAAAAAAAAAAAAAAAAAAAAAAAAAAAAAAAAAAAAAAAAAAAAAAAAAAAAAAAAAAAAAAAAAAAAAAAAAAAAAAAAAAAAAAAAAAAAAAAAAAAAAAAAAAAAAAAAAAAAAAAAAAAAAAAAAAAAAAAAAAAAAAAAAAAAAAAAAAAAAAAAAAAAAAAAAAAAAAAAAAAAAAAAAAAAAAAAAAAAAAAAAAAAAAAAAAAAAAAAAAAAAAAAAAAAAAAAAAAAAAAAAAAAAAAAAAAAAAAAAAAAAAAAAAAAAAAAAAAAAAAAAAAAAAAAAAAAAAAAAAAAAAAAAAAAAAAAAAAAAAAAAAAAAAAAAAAAAAAAAAAAAAAAAAAAAAAAAAAAAAAAAAAAAAAAAAAAAAAAAAAAAAAAAAAAAAAAAAAAAAAAAAAAAAAAAAAAAAAAAAAAAAAAAAAAAAAAAAAAAAAAAAAAAAAAAAAAAAAAAAAAAAAAAAAAAAAAAAAAAAAAAAAAAAAAAAAAAAAAAAAAAAAAAAAAAAAAAAAAAAAAAAAAAAAAAAAAAAAAAAAAAAAAAAAAAAAAAAAAAAAAAAAAAAAAAAAAAAAAAAAAAAAAAAAAAAAAAAAAAAAAAAAAAAAAAAAAAAAAAAAAAAAAAAAAAAAAAAAAAAAAAAAAAAAAAAAAAAAAAAAAAAAAAAAAAAAAAAAAAAAAAAAAAAAAAAAAAAAAAAAAAAAAAAAAAAAAAAAAAAAAAAAAAAAAAAAAAAAAAAAAAAAAAAAAAAAAAAAAAAAAAAAAAAAAAAAAAAAAAAAAAAAAAAAAAAAAAAAAAAAAAAAAAAAAAAAAAAAAAAAAAAAAAAAAAAAAAAAAAAAAAAAAAAAAAAAAAAAAAAAAAAAAAAAAAAAAAAAAAAAAAAAAAAAAAAAAAAAAAAAAAAAAAAAAAAAAAAAAAAAAAAAAAAAAAAAAAAAAAAAAAAAAAAAAAAAAAAAAAAAAAAAAAAAAAAAAAAAAAAAAAAAAAAAAAAAAAAAAAAAAAAAAAAAAAAAAAAAAAAAAAAAAAAAAAAAAAAAAAAAAAAAAAAAAAAAAAAAAAAAAAAAAAAAAAAAAAAAAAAAAAAAAAAAAAAAAAAAAAAAAAAAAAAAAAAAAAAAAAAAAAAAAAAAAAAAAAAAAAAAAAAAAAAAAAAAAAAAAAAAAAAAAAAAAAAAAAAAAAAAAAAAAAAAAAAAAAAAAAAAAAAAAAAAAAAAAAAAAAAAAAAAAAAAAAAAAAAAAAAAAAAAAAAAAAAAAAAAAAAAAAAAAAAAAAAAAAAAAAAAAAAAAAAAAAAAAAAAAAAAAAAAAAAAAAAAAAAAAAAAAAAAAAAAAAAAAAAAAAAAAAAAAAAAAAAAAAAAAAAAAAAAAAAAAAAAAAAAAAAAAAAAAAAAAAAAAAAAAAAAAAAAAAAAAAAAAAAAAAAAAAAAAAAAAAAAAAAAAAAAAAAAAAAAAAAAAAAAAAAAAAAAAAAAAAAAAAAAAAAAAAAAAAAAAAAAAAAAAAAAAAAAAAAAAAAAAAAAAAAAAAAAAAAAAAAAAAAAAAAAAAAAAAAAAAAAAAAAAAAAAAAAAAAAAAAAAAAAAAAAAAAAAAAAAAAAAAAAAAAAAAAAAAAAAAAAAAAAAAAAAAAAAAAAAAAAAAAAAAAAAAAAAAAAAAAAAAAAAAAAAAAAAAAAAAAAAAAAAAAAAAAAAAAAAAAAAAAAAAAAAAAAAAAAAAAAAAAAAAAAAAAAAAAAAAAAAAAAAAAAAAAAAAAAAAAAAAAAAAAAAAAAAAAAAAAAAAAAAAAAAAAAAAAAAAAAAAAAAAAAAAAAAAAAAAAAAAAAAAAAAAAAAAAAAAAAAAAAAAAAAAAAAAAAAAAAAAAAAAAAAAAAAAAAAAAAAAAAAAAAAAAAAAAAAAAAAAAAAAAAAAAAAAAAAAAAAAAAAAAAAAAAAAAAAAAAAAAAAAAAAAAAAAAAAAAAAAAAAAAAAAAAAAAAAAAAAAAAAAAAAAAAAAAAAAAAAAAAAAAAAAAAAAAAAAAAAAAAAAAAAAAAAAAAAAAAAAAAAAAAAAAAAAAAAAAAAAAAAAAAAAAAAAAAAAAAAAAAAAAAAAAAAAAAAAAAAAAAAAAAAAAAAAAAAAAAAAAAAAAAAAAAAAAAAAAAAAAAAAAAAAAAAAAAAAAAAAAAAAAAAAAAAAAAAAAAAAAAAAAAAAAAAAAAAAAAAAAAAAAAAAAAAAAAAAAAAAAAAAAAAAAAAAAAAAAAAAAAAAAAAAAAAAAAAAAAAAAAAAAAAAAAAAAAAAAAAAAAAAAAAAAAAAAAAAAAAAAAAAAAAAAAAAAAAAAAAAAAAAAAAAAAAAAAAAAAAAAAAAAAAAAAAAAAAAAAAAAAAAAAAAAAAAAAAAAAAAAAAAAAAAAAAAAAAAAAAAAAAAAAAAAAAAAAAAAAAAAAAAAAAAAAAAAAAAAAAAAAAAAAAAAAAAAAAAAAAAAAAAAAAAAAAAAAAAAAAAAAAAAAAAAAAAAAAAAAAAAAAAAAAAAAAAAAAAAAAAAAAAAAAAAAAAAAAAAAAAAAAAAAAAAAAAAAAAAAAAAAAAAAAAAAAAAAAAAAAAAAAAAAAAAAAAAAAAAAAAAAAAAAAAAAAAAAAAAAAAAAAAAAAAAAAAAAAAAAAAAAAAAAAAAAAAAAAAAAAAAAAAAAAAAAAAAAAAAAAAAAAAAAAAAAAAAAAAAAAAAAAAAAAAAAAAAAAAAAAAAAAAAAAAAAAAAAAAAAAAAAAAAAAAAAAAAAAAAAAAAAAAAAAAAAAAAAAAAAAAAAAAAAAAAAAAAAAAAAAAAAAAAAAAAAAAAAAAAAAAAAAAAAAAAAAAAAAAAAAAAAAAAAAAAAAAAAAAAAAAAAAAAAAAAAAAAAAAAAAAAAAAAAAAAAAAAAAAAAAAAAAAAAAAAAAAAAAAAAAAAAAAAAAAAAAAAAAAAAAAAAAAAAAAAAAAAAAAAAAAAAAAAAAAAAAAAAAAAAAAAAAAAAAAAAAAAAAAAAAAAAAAAAAAAAAAAAAAAAAAAAAAAAAAAAAAAAAAAAAAAAAAAAAAAAAAAAAAAAAAAAAAAAAAAAAAAAAAAAAAAAAAAAAAAAAAAAAAAAAAAAAAAAAAAAAAAAAAAAAAAAAAAAAAAAAAAAAAAAAAAAAAAAAAAAAAAAAAAAAAAAAAAAAAAAAAAAAAAAAAAAAAAAAAAAAAAAAAAAAAAAAAAAAAAAAAAAAAAAAAAAAAAAAAAAAAAAAAAAAAAAAAAAAAAAAAAAAAAAAAAAAAAAAAAAAAAAAAAAAAAAAAAAAAAAAAAAAAAAAAAAAAAAAAAAAAAAAAAAAAAAAAAAAAAAAAAAAAAAAAAAAAAAAAAAAAAAAAAAAAAAAAAAAAAAAAAAAAAAAAAAAAAAAAAAAAAAAAAAAAAAAAAAAAAAAAAAAAAAAAAAAAAAAAAAAAAAAAAAAAAAAAAAAAAAAAAAAAAAAAAAAAAAAAAAAAAAAAAAAAAAAAAAAAAAAAAAAAAAAAAAAAAAAAAAAAAAAAAAAAAAAAAAAAAAAAAAAAAAAAAAAAAAAAAAAAAAAAAAAAAAAAAAAAAAAAAAAAAAAAAAAAAAAAAAAAAAAAAAAAAAAAAAAAAAAAAAAAAAAAAAAAAAAAAAAAAAAAAAAAAAAAAAAAAAAAAAAAAAAAAAAAAAAAAAAAAAAAAAAAAAAAAAAAAAAAAAAAAAAAAAAAAAAAAAAAAAAAAAAAAAAAAAAAAAAAAAAAAAAAAAAAAAAAAAAAAAAAAAAAAAAAAAAAAAAAAAAAAAAAAAAAAAAAAAAAAAAAAAAAAAAAAAAAAAAAAAAAAAAAAAAAAAAAAAAAAAAAAAAAAAAAAAAAAAAAAAAAAAAAAAAAAAAAAAAAAAAAAAAAAAAAAAAAAAAAAAAAAAAAAAAAAAAAAAAAAAAAAAAAAAAAAAAAAAAAAAAAAAAAAAAAAAAAAAAAAAAAAAAAAAAAAAAAAAAAAAAAAAAAAAAAAAAAAAAAAAAAAAAAAAAAAAAAAAAAAAAAAAAAAAAAAAAAAAAAAAAAAAAAAAAAAAAAAAAAAAAAAAAAAAAAAAAAAAAAAAAAAAAAAAAAAAAAAAAAAAAAAAAAAAAAAAAAAAAAAAAAAAAAAAAAAAAAAAAAAAAAAAAAAAAAAAAAAAAAAAAAAAAAAAAAAAAAAAAAAAAAAAAAAAAAAAAAAAAAAAAAAAAAAAAAAAAAAAAAAAAAAAAAAAAAAAAAAAAAAAAAAAAAAAAAAAAAAAAAAAAAAAAAAAAAAAAAAAAAAAAAAAAAAAAAAAAAAAAAAAAAAAAAAAAAAAAAAAAAAAAAAAAAAAAAAAAAAAAAAAAAAAAAAAAAAAAAAAAAAAAAAAAAAAAAAAAAAAAAAAAAAAAAAAAAAAAAAAAAAAAAAAAAAAAAAAAAAAAAAAAAAAAAAAAAAAAAAAAAAAAAAAAAAAAAAAAAAAAAAAAAAAAAAAAAAAAAAAAAAAAAAAAAAAAAAAAAAAAAAAAAAAAAAAAAAAAAAAAAAAAAAAAAAAAAAAAAAAAAAAAAAAAAAAAAAAAAAAAAAAAAAAAAAAAAAAAAAAAAAAAAAAAAAAAAAAAAAAAAAAAAAAAAAAAAAAAAAAAAAAAAAAAAAAAAAAAAAAAAAAAAAAAAAAAAAAAAAAAAAAAAAAAAAAAAAAAAAAAAAAAAAAAAAAAAAAAAAAAAAAAAAAAAAAAAAAAAAAAAAAAAAAAAAAAAAAAAAAAAAAAAAAAAAAAAAAAAAAAAAAAAAAAAAAAAAAAAAAAAAAAAAAAAAAAAAAAAAAAAAAAAAAAAAAAAAAAAAAAAAAAAAAAAAAAAAAAAAAAAAAAAAAAAAAAAAAAAAAAAAAAAAAAAAAAAAAAAAAAAAAAAAAAAAAAAAAAAAAAAAAAAAAAAAAAAAAAAAAAAAAAAAAAAAAAAAAAAAAAAAAAAAAAAAAAAAAAAAAAAAAAAAAAAAAAAAAAAAAAAAAAAAAAAAAAAAAAAAAAAAAAAAAAAAAAAAAAAAAAAAAAAAAAAAAAAAAAAAAAAAAAAAAAAAAAAAAAAAAAAAAAAAAAAAAAAAAAAAAAAAAAAAAAAAAAAAAAAAAAAAAAAAAAAAAAAAAAAAAAAAAAAAAAAAAAAAAAAAAAAAAAAAAAAAAAAAAAAAAAAAAAAAAAAAAAAAAAAAAAAAAAAAAAAAAAAAAAAAAAAAAAAAAAAAAAAAAAAAAAAAAAAAAAAAAAAAAAAAAAAAAAAAAAAAAAAAAAAAAAAAAAAAAAAAAAAAAAAAAAAAAAAAAAAAAAAAAAAAAAAAAAAAAAAAAAAAAAAAAAAAAAAAAAAAAAAAAAAAAAAAAAAAAAAAAAAAAAAAAAAAAAAAAAAAAAAAAAAAAAAAAAAAAAAAAAAAAAAAAAAAAAAAAAAAAAAAAAAAAAAAAAAAAAAAAAAAAAAAAAAAAAAAAAAAAAAAAAAAAAAAAAAAAAAAAAAAAAAAAAAAAAAAAAAAAAAAAAAAAAAAAAAAAAAAAAAAAAAAAAAAAAAAAAAAAAAAAAAAAAAAAAAAAAAAAAAAAAAAAAAAAAAAAAAAAAAAAAAAAAAAAAAAAAAAAAAAAAAAAAAAAAAAAAAAAAAAAAAAAAAAAAAAAAAAAAAAAAAAAAAAAAAAAAAAAAAAAAAAAAAAAAAAAAAAAAAAAAAAAAAAAAAAAAAAAAAAAAAAAAAAAAAAAAAAAAAAAAAAAAAAAAAAAAAAAAAAAAAAAAAAAAAAAAAAAAAAAAAAAAAAAAAAAAAAAAAAAAAAAAAAAAAAAAAAAAAAAAAAAAAAAAAAAAAAAAAAAAAAAAAAAAAAAAAAAAAAAAAAAAAAAAAAAAAAAAAAAAAAAAAAAAAAAAAAAAAAAAAAAAAAAAAAAAAAAAAAAAAAAAAAAAAAAAAAAAAAAAAAAAAAAAAAAAAAAAAAAAAAAAAAAAAAAAAAAAAAAAAAAAAAAAAAAAAAAAAAAAAAAAAAAAAAAAAAAAAAAAAAAAAAAAAAAAAAAAAAAAAAAAAAAAAAAAAAAAAAAAAAAAAAAAAAAAAAAAAAAAAAAAAAAAAAAAAAAAAAAAAAAAAAAAAAAAAAAAAAAAAAAAAAAAAAAAAAAAAAAAAAAAAAAAAAAAAAAAAAAAAAAAAAAAAAAAAAAAAAAAAAAAAAAAAAAAAAAAAAAAAAAAAAAAAAAAAAAAAAAAAAAAAAAAAAAAAAAAAAAAAAAAAAAAAAAAAAAAAAAAAAAAAAAAAAAAAAAAAAAAAAAAAAAAAAAAAAAAAAAAAAAAAAAAAAAAAAAAAAAAAAAAAAAAAAAAAAAAAAAAAAAAAAAAAAAAAAAAAAAAAAAAAAAAAAAAAAAAAAAAAAAAAAAAAAAAAAAAAAAAAAAAAAAAAAAAAAAAAAAAAAAAAAAAAAAAAAAAAAAAAAAAAAAAAAAAAAAAAAAAAAAAAAAAAAAAAAAAAAAAAAAAAAAAAAAAAAAAAAAAAAAAAAAAAAAAAAAAAAAAAAAAAAAAAAAAAAAAAAAAAAAAAAAAAAAAAAAAAAAAAAAAAAAAAAAAAAAAAAAAAAAAAAAAAAAAAAAAAAAAAAAAAAAAAAAAAAAAAAAAAAAAAAAAAAAAAAAAAAAAAAAAAAAAAAAAAAAAAAAAAAAAAAAAAAAAAAAAAAAAAAAAAAAAAAAAAAAAAAAAAAAAAAAAAAAAAAAAAAAAAAAAAAAAAAAAAAAAAAAAAAAAAAAAAAAAAAAAAAAAAAAAAAAAAAAAAAAAAAAAAAAAAAAAAAAAAAAAAAAAAAAAAAAAAAAAAAAAAAAAAAAAAAAAAAAAAAAAAAAAAAAAAAAAAAAAAAAAAAAAAAAAAAAAAAAAAAAAAAAAAAAAAAAAAAAAAAAAAAAAAAAAAAAAAAAAAAAAAAAAAAAAAAAAAAAAAAAAAAAAAAAAAAAAAAAAAAAAAAAAAAAAAAAAAAAAAAAAAAAAAAAAAAAAAAAAAAAAAAAAAAAAAAAAAAAAAAAAAAAAAAAAAAAAAAAAAAAAAAAAAAAAAAAAAAAAAAAAAAAAAAAAAAAAAAAAAAAAAAAAAAAAAAAAAAAAAAAAAAAAAAAAAAAAAAAAAAAAAAAAAAAAAAAAAAAAAAAAAAAAAAAAAAAAAAAAAAAAAAAAAAAAAAAAAAAAAAAAAAAAAAAAAAAAAAAAAAAAAAAAAAAAAAAAAAAAAAAAAAAAAAAAAAAAAAAAAAAAAAAAAAAAAAAAAAAAAAAAAAAAAAAAAAAAAAAAAAAAAAAAAAAAAAAAAAAAAAAAAAAAAAAAAAAAAAAAAAAAAAAAAAAAAAAAAAAAAAAAAAAAAAAAAAAAAAAAAAAAAAAAAAAAAAAAAAAAAAAAAAAAAAAAAAAAAAAAAAAAAAAAAAAAAAAAAAAAAAAAAAAAAAAAAAAAAAAAAAAAAAAAAAAAAAAAAAAAAAAAAAAAAAAAAAAAAAAAAAAAAAAAAAAAAAAAAAAAAAAAAAAAAAAAAAAAAAAAAAAAAAAAAAAAAAAAAAAAAAAAAAAAAAAAAAAAAAAAAAAAAAAAAAAAAAAAAAAAAAAAAAAAAAAAAAAAAAAAAAAAAAAAAAAAAAAAAAAAAAAAAAAAAAAAAAAAAAAAAAAAAAAAAAAAAAAAAAAAAAAAAAAAAAAAAAAAAAAAAAAAAAAAAAAAAAAAAAAAAAAAAAAAAAAAAAAAAAAAAAAAAAAAAAAAAAAAAAAAAAAAAAAAAAAAAAAAAAAAAAAAAAAAAAAAAAAAAAAAAAAAAAAAAAAAAAAAAAAAAAAAAAAAAAAAAAAAAAAAAAAAAAAAAAAAAAAAAAAAAAAAAAAAAAAAAAAAAAAAAAAAAAAAAAAAAAAAAAAAAAAAAAAAAAAAAAAAAAAAAAAAAAAAAAAAAAAAAAAAAAAAAAAAAAAAAAAAAAAAAAAAAAAAAAAAAAAAAAAAAAAAAAAAAAAAAAAAAAAAAAAAAAAAAAAAAAAAAAAAAAAAAAAAAAAAAAAAAAAAAAAAAAAAAAAAAAAAAAAAAAAAAAAAAAAAAAAAAAAAAAAAAAAAAAAAAAAAAAAAAAAAAAAAAAAAAAAAAAAAAAAAAAAAAAAAAAAAAAAAAAAAAAAAAAAAAAAAAAAAAAAAAAAAAAAAAAAAAAAAAAAAAAAAAAAAAAAAAAAAAAAAAAAAAAAAAAAAAAAAAAAAAAAAAAAAAAAAAAAAAAAAAAAAAAAAAAAAAAAAAAAAAAAAAAAAAAAAAAAAAAAAAAAAAAAAAAAAAAAAAAAAAAAAAAAAAAAAAAAAAAAAAAAAAAAAAAAAAAAAAAAAAAAAAAAAAAAAAAAAAAAAAAAAAAAAAAAAAAAAAAAAAAAAAAAAAAAAAAAAAAAAAAAAAAAAAAAAAAAAAAAAAAAAAAAAAAAAAAAAAAAAAAAAAAAAAAAAAAAAAAAAAAAAAAAAAAAAAAAAAAAAAAAAAAAAAAAAAAAAAAAAAAAAAAAAAAAAAAAAAAAAAAAAAAAAAAAAAAAAAAAAAAAAAAAAAAAAAAAAAAAAAAAAAAAAAAAAAAAAAAAAAAAAAAAAAAAAAAAAAAAAAAAAAAAAAAAAAAAAAAAAAAAAAAAAAAAAAAAAAAAAAAAAAAAAAAAAAAAAAAAAAAAAAAAAAAAAAAAAAAAAAAAAAAAAAAAAAAAAAAAAAAAAAAAAAAAAAAAAAAAAAAAAAAAAAAAAAAAAAAAAAAAAAAAAAAAAAAAAAAAAAAAAAAAAAAAAAAAAAAAAAAAAAAAAAAAAAAAAAAAAAAAAAAAAAAAAAAAAAAAAAAAAAAAAAAAAAAAAAAAAAAAAAAAAAAAAAAAAAAAAAAAAAAAAAAAAAAAAAAAAAAAAAAAAAAAAAAAAAAAAAAAAAAAAAAAAAAAAAAAAAAAAAAAAAAAAAAAAAAAAAAAAAAAAAAAAAAAAAAAAAAAAAAAAAAAAAAAAAAAAAAAAAAAAAAAAAAAAAAAAAAAAAAAAAAAAAAAAAAAAAAAAAAAAAAAAAAAAAAAAAAAAAAAAAAAAAAAAAAAAAAAAAAAAAAAAAAAAAAAAAAAAAAAAAAAAAAAAAAAAAAAAAAAAAAAAAAAAAAAAAAAAAAAAAAAAAAAAAAAAAAAAAAAAAAAAAAAAAAAAAAAAAAAAAAAAAAAAAAAAAAAAAAAAAAAAAAAAAAAAAAAAAAAAAAAAAAAAAAAAAAAAAAAAAAAAAAAAAAAAAAAAAAAAAAAAAAAAAAAAAAAAAAAAAAAAAAAAAAAAAAAAAAAAAAAAAAAAAAAAAAAAAAAAAAAAAAAAAAAAAAAAAAAAAAAAAAAAAAAAAAAAAAAAAAAAAAAAAAAAAAAAAAAAAAAAAAAAAAAAAAAAAAAAAAAAAAAAAAAAAAAAAAAAAAAAAAAAAAAAAAAAAAAAAAAAAAAAAAAAAAAAAAAAAAAAAAAAAAAAAAAAAAAAAAAAAAAAAAAAAAAAAAAAAAAAAAAAAAAAAAAAAAAAAAAAAAAAAAAAAAAAAAAAAAAAAAAAAAAAAAAAAAAAAAAAAAAAAAAAAAAAAAAAAAAAAAAAAAAAAAAAAAAAAAAAAAAAAAAAAAAAAAAAAAAAAAAAAAAAAAAAAAAAAAAAAAAAAAAAAAAAAAAAAAAAAAAAAAAAAAAAAAAAAAAAAAAAAAAAAAAAAAAAAAAAAAAAAAAAAAAAAAAAAAAAAAAAAAAAAAAAAAAAAAAAAAAAAAAAAAAAAAAAAAAAAAAAAAAAAAAAAAAAAAAAAAAAAAAAAAAAAAAAAAAAAAAAAAAAAAAAAAAAAAAAAAAAAAAAAAAAAAAAAAAAAAAAAAAAAAAAAAAAAAAAAAAAAAAAAAAAAAAAAAAAAAAAAAAAAAAAAAAAAAAAAAAAAAAAAAAAAAAAAAAAAAAAAAAAAAAAAAAAAAAAAAAAAAAAAAAAAAAAAAAAAAAAAAAAAAAAAAAAAAAAAAAAAAAAAAAAAAAAAAAAAAAAAAAAAAAAAAAAAAAAAAAAAAAAAAAAAAAAAAAAAAAAAAAAAAAAAAAAAAAAAAAAAAAAAAAAAAAAAAAAAAAAAAAAAAAAAAAAAAAAAAAAAAAAAAAAAAAAAAAAAAAAAAAAAAAAAAAAAAAAAAAAAAAAAAAAAAAAAAAAAAAAAAAAAAAAAAAAAAAAAAAAAAAAAAAAAAAAAAAAAAAAAAAAAAAAAAAAAAAAAAAAAAAAAAAAAAAAAAAAAAAAAAAAAAAAAAAAAAAAAAAAAAAAAAAAAAAAAAAAAAAAAAAAAAAAAAAAAAAAAAAAAAAAAAAAAAAAAAAAAAAAAAAAAAAAAAAAAAAAAAAAAAAAAAAAAAAAAAAAAAAAAAAAAAAAAAAAAAAAAAAAAAAAAAAAAAAAAAAAAAAAAAAAAAAAAAAAAAAAAAAAAAAAAAAAAAAAAAAAAAAAAAAAAAAAAAAAAAAAAAAAAAAAAAAAAAAAAAAAAAAAAAAAAAAAAAAAAAAAAAAAAAAAAAAAAAAAAAAAAAAAAAAAAAAAAAAAAAAAAAAAAAAAAAAAAAAAAAAAAAAAAAAAAAAAAAAAAAAAAAAAAAAAAAAAAAAAAAAAAAAAAAAAAAAAAAAAAAAAAAAAAAAAAAAAAAAAAAAAAAAAAAAAAAAAAAAAAAAAAAAAAAAAAAAAAAAAAAAAAAAAAAAAAAAAAAAAAAAAAAAAAAAAAAAAAAAAAAAAAAAAAAAAAAAAAAAAAAAAAAAAAAAAAAAAAAAAAAAAAAAAAAAAAAAAAAAAAAAAAAAAAAAAAAAAAAAAAAAAAAAAAAAAAAAAAAAAAAAAAAAAAAAAAAAAAAAAAAAAAAAAAAAAAAAAAAAAAAAAAAAAAAAAAAAAAAAAAAAAAAAAAAAAAAAAAAAAAAAAAAAAAAAAAAAAAAAAAAAAAAAAAAAAAAAAAAAAAAAAAAAAAAAAAAAAAAAAAAAAAAAAAAAAAAAAAAAAAAAAAAAAAAAAAAAAAAAAAAAAAAAAAAAAAAAAAAAAAAAAAAAAAAAAAAAAAAAAAAAAAAAAAAAAAAAAAAAAAAAAAAAAAAAAAAAAAAAAAAAAAAAAAAAAAAAAAAAAAAAAAAAAAAAAAAAAAAAAAAAAAAAAAAAAAAAAAAAAAAAAAAAAAAAAAAAAAAAAAAAAAAAAAAAAAAAAAAAAAAAAAAAAAAAAAAAAAAAAAAAAAAAAAAAAAAAAAAAAAAAAAAAAAAAAAAAAAAAAAAAAAAAAAAAAAAAAAAAAAAAAAAAAAAAAAAAAAAAAAAAAAAAAAAAAAAAAAAAAAAAAAAAAAAAAAAAAAAAAAAAAAAAAAAAAAAAAAAAAAAAAAAAAAAAAAAAAAAAAAAAAAAAAAAAAAAAAAAAAAAAAAAAAAAAAAAAAAAAAAAAAAAAAAAAAAAAAAAAAAAAAAAAAAAAAAAAAAAAAAAAAAAAAAAAAAAAAAAAAAAAAAAAAAAAAAAAAAAAAAAAAAAAAAAAAAAAAAAAAAAAAAAAAAAAAAAAAAAAAAAAAAAAAAAAAAAAAAAAAAAAAAAAAAAAAAAAAAAAAAAAAAAAAAAAAAAAAAAAAAAAAAAAAAAAAAAAAAAAAAAAAAAAAAAAAAAAAAAAAAAAAAAAAAAAAAAAAAAAAAAAAAAAAAAAAAAAAAAAAAAAAAAAAAAAAAAAAAAAAAAAAAAAAAAAAAAAAAAAAAAAAAAAAAAAAAAAAAAAAAAAAAAAAAAAAAAAAAAAAAAAAAAAAAAAAAAAAAAAAAAAAAAAAAAAAAAAAAAAAAAAAAAAAAAAAAAAAAAAAAAAAAAAAAAAAAAAAAAAAAAAAAAAAAAAAAAAAAAAAAAAAAAAAAAAAAAAAAAAAAAAAAAAAAAAAAAAAAAAAAAAAAAAAAAAAAAAAAAAAAAAAAAAAAAAAAAAAAAAAAAAAAAAAAAAAAAAAAAAAAAAAAAAAAAAAAAAAAAAAAAAAAAAAAAAAAAAAAAAAAAAAAAAAAAAAAAAAAAAAAAAAAAAAAAAAAAAAAAAAAAAAAAAAAAAAAAAAAAAAAAAAAAAAAAAAAAAAAAAAAAAAAAAAAAAAAAAAAAAAAAAAAAAAAAAAAAAAAAAAAAAAAAAAAAAAAAAAAAAAAAAAAAAAAAAAAAAAAAAAAAAAAAAAAAAAAAAAAAAAAAAAAAAAAAAAAAAAAAAAAAAAAAAAAAAAAAAAAAAAAAAAAAAAAAAAAAAAAAAAAAAAAAAAAAAAAAAAAAAAAAAAAAAAAAAAAAAAAAAAAAAAAAAAAAAAAAAAAAAAAAAAAAAAAAAAAAAAAAAAAAAAAAAAAAAAAAAAAAAAAAAAAAAAAAAAAAAAAAAAAAAAAAAAAAAAAAAAAAAAAAAAAAAAAAAAAAAAAAAAAAAAAAAAAAAAAAAAAAAAAAAAAAAAAAAAAAAAAAAAAAAAAAAAAAAAAAAAAAAAAAAAAAAAAAAAAAAAAAAAAAAAAAAAAAAAAAAAAAAAAAAAAAAAAAAAAAAAAAAAAAAAAAAAAAAAAAAAAAAAAAAAAAAAAAAAAAAAAAAAAAAAAAAAAAAAAAAAAAAAAAAAAAAAAAAAAAAAAAAAAAAAAAAAAAAAAAAAAAAAAAAAAAAAAAAAAAAAAAAAAAAAAAAAAAAAAAAAAAAAAAAAAAAAAAAAAAAAAAAAAAAAAAAAAAAAAAAAAAAAAAAAAAAAAAAAAAAAAAAAAAAAAAAAAAAAAAAAAAAAAAAAAAAAAAAAAAAAAAAAAAAAAAAAAAAAAAAAAAAAAAAAAAAAAAAAAAAAAAAAAAAAAAAAAAAAAAAAAAAAAAAAAAAAAAAAAAAAAAAAAAAAAAAAAAAAAAAAAAAAAAAAAAAAAAAAAAAAAAAAAAAAAAAAAAAAAAAAAAAAAAAAAAAAAAAAAAAAAAAAAAAAAAAAAAAAAAAAAAAAAAAAAAAAAAAAAAAAAAAAAAAAAAAAAAAAAAAAAAAAAAAAAAAAAAAAAAAAAAAAAAAAAAAAAAAAAAAAAAAAAAAAAAAAAAAAAAAAAAAAAAAAAAAAAAAAAAAAAAAAAAAAAAAAAAAAAAAAAAAAAAAAAAAAAAAAAAAAAAAAAAAAAAAAAAAAAAAAAAAAAAAAAAAAAAAAAAAAAAAAAAAAAAAAAAAAAAAAAAAAAAAAAAAAAAAAAAAAAAAAAAAAAAAAAAAAAAAAAAAAAAAAAAAAAAAAAAAAAAAAAAAAAAAAAAAAAAAAAAAAAAAAAAAAAAAAAAAAAAAAAAAAAAAAAAAAAAAAAAAAAAAAAAAAAAAAAAAAAAAAAAAAAAAAAAAAAAAAAAAAAAAAAAAAAAAAAAAAAAAAAAAAAAAAAAAAAAAAAAAAAAAAAAAAAAAAAAAAAAAAAAAAAAAAAAAAAAAAAAAAAAAAAAAAAAAAAAAAAAAAAAAAAAAAAAAAAAAAAAAAAAAAAAAAAAAAAAAAAAAAAAAAAAAAAAAAAAAAAAAAAAAAAAAAAAAAAAAAAAAAAAAAAAAAAAAAAAAAAAAAAAAAAAAAAAAAAAAAAAAAAAAAAAAAAAAAAAAAAAAAAAAAAAAAAAAAAAAAAAAAAAAAAAAAAAAAAAAAAAAAAAAAAAAAAAAAAAAAAAAAAAAAAAAAAAAAAAAAAAAAAAAAAAAAAAAAAAAAAAAAAAAAAAAAAAAAAAAAAAAAAAAAAAAAAAAAAAAAAAAAAAAAAAAAAAAAAAAAAAAAAAAAAAAAAAAAAAAAAAAAAAAAAAAAAAAAAAAAAAAAAAAAAAAAAAAAAAAAAAAAAAAAAAAAAAAAAAAAAAAAAAAAAAAAAAAAAAAAAAAAAAAAAAAAAAAAAAAAAAAAAAAAAAAAAAAAAAAAAAAAAAAAAAAAAAAAAAAAAAAAAAAAAAAAAAAAAAAAAAAAAAAAAAAAAAAAAAAAAAAAAAAAAAAAAAAAAAAAAAAAAAAAAAAAAAAAAAAAAAAAAAAAAAAAAAAAAAAAAAAAAAAAAAAAAAAAAAAAAAAAAAAAAAAAAAAAAAAAAAAAAAAAAAAAAAAAAAAAAAAAAAAAAAAAAAAAAAAAAAAAAAAAAAAAAAAAAAAAAAAAAAAAAAAAAAAAAAAAAAAAAAAAAAAAAAAAAAAAAAAAAAAAAAAAAAAAAAAAAAAAAAAAAAAAAAAAAAAAAAAAAAAAAAAAAAAAAAAAAAAAAAAAAAAAAAAAAAAAAAAAAAAAAAAAAAAAAAAAAAAAAAAAAAAAAAAAAAAAAAAAAAAAAAAAAAAAAAAAAAAAAAAAAAAAAAAAAAAAAAAAAAAAAAAAAAAAAAAAAAAAAAAAAAAAAAAAAAAAAAAAAAAAAAAAAAAAAAAAAAAAAAAAAAAAAAAAAAAAAAAAAAAAAAAAAAAAAAAAAAAAAAAAAAAAAAAAAAAAAAAAAAAAAAAAAAAAAAAAAAAAAAAAAAAAAAAAAAAAAAAAAAAAAAAAAAAAAAAAAAAAAAAAAAAAAAAAAAAAAAAAAAAAAAAAAAAAAAAAAAAAAAAAAAAAAAAAAAAAAAAAAAAAAAAAAAAAAAAAAAAAAAAAAAAAAAAAAAAAAAAAAAAAAAAAAAAAAAAAAAAAAAAAAAAAAAAAAAAAAAAAAAAAAAAAAAAAAAAAAAAAAAAAAAAAAAAAAAAAAAAAAAAAAAAAAAAAAAAAAAAAAAAAAAAAAAAAAAAAAAAAAAAAAAAAAAAAAAAAAAAAAAAAAAAAAAAAAAAAAAAAAAAAAAAAAAAAAAAAAAAAAAAAAAAAAAAAAAAAAAAAAAAAAAAAAAAAAAAAAAAAAAAAAAAAAAAAAAAAAAAAAAAAAAAAAAAAAAAAAAAAAAAAAAAAAAAAAAAAAAAAAAAAAAAAAAAAAAAAAAAAAAAAAAAAAAAAAAAAAAAAAAAAAAAAAAAAAAAAAAAAAAAAAAAAAAAAAAAAAAAAAAAAAAAAAAAAAAAAAAAAAAAAAAAAAAAAAAAAAAAAAAAAAAAAAAAAAAAAAAAAAAAAAAAAAAAAAAAAAAAAAAAAAAAAAAAAAAAAAAAAAAAAAAAAAAAAAAAAAAAAAAAAAAAAAAAAAAAAAAAAAAAAAAAAAAAAAAAAAAAAAAAAAAAAAAAAAAAAAAAAAAAAAAAAAAAAAAAAAAAAAAAAAAAAAAAAAAAAAAAAAAAAAAAAAAAAAAAAAAAAAAAAAAAAAAAAAAAAAAAAAAAAAAAAAAAAAAAAAAAAAAAAAAAAAAAAAAAAAAAAAAAAAAAAAAAAAAAAAAAAAAAAAAAAAAAAAAAAAAAAAAAAAAAAAAAAAAAAAAAAAAAAAAAAAAAAAAAAAAAAAAAAAAAAAAAAAAAAAAAAAAAAAAAAAAAAAAAAAAAAAAAAAAAAAAAAAAAAAAAAAAAAAAAAAAAAAAAAAAAAAAAAAAAAAAAAAAAAAAAAAAAAAAAAAAAAAAAAAAAAAAAAAAAAAAAAAAAAAAAAAAAAAAAAAAAAAAAAAAAAAAAAAAAAAAAAAAAAAAAAAAAAAAAAAAAAAAAAAAAAAAAAAAAAAAAAAAAAAAAAAAAAAAAAAAAAAAAAAAAAAAAAAAAAAAAAAAAAAAAAAAAAAAAAAAAAAAAAAAAAAAAAAAAAAAAAAAAAAAAAAAAAAAAAAAAAAAAAAAAAAAAAAAAAAAAAAAAAAAAAAAAAAAAAAAAAAAAAAAAAAAAAAAAAAAAAAAAAAAAAAAAAAAAAAAAAAAAAAAAAAAAAAAAAAAAAAAAAAAAAAAAAAAAAAAAAAAAAAAAAAAAAAAAAAAAAAAAAAAAAAAAAAAAAAAAAAAAAAAAAAAAAAAAAAAAAAAAAAAAAAAAAAAAAAAAAAAAAAAAAAAAAAAAAAAAAAAAAAAAAAAAAAAAAAAAAAAAAAAAAAAAAAAAAAAAAAAAAAAAAAAAAAAAAAAAAAAAAAAAAAAAAAAAAAAAAAAAAAAAAAAAAAAAAAAAAAAAAAAAAAAAAAAAAAAAAAAAAAAAAAAAAAAAAAAAAAAAAAAAAAAAAAAAAAAAAAAAAAAAAAAAAAAAAAAAAAAAAAAAAAAAAAAAAAAAAAAAAAAAAAAAAAAAAAAAAAAAAAAAAAAAAAAAAAAAAAAAAAAAAAAAAAAAAAAAAAAAAAAAAAAAAAAAAAAAAAAAAAAAAAAAAAAAAAAAAAAAAAAAAAAAAAAAAAAAAAAAAAAAAAAAAAAAAAAAAAAAAAAAAAAAAAAAAAAAAAAAAAAAAAAAAAAAAAAAAAAAAAAAAAAAAAAAAAAAAAAAAAAAAAAAAAAAAAAAAAAAAAAAAAAAAAAAAAAAAAAAAAAAAAAAAAAAAAAAAAAAAAAAAAAAAAAAAAAAAAAAAAAAAAAAAAAAAAAAAAAAAAAAAAAAAAAAAAAAAAAAAAAAAAAAAAAAAAAAAAAAAAAAAAAAAAAAAAAAAAAAAAAAAAAAAAAAAAAAAAAAAAAAAAAAAAAAAAAAAAAAAAAAAAAAAAAAAAAAAAAAAAAAAAAAAAAAAAAAAAAAAAAAAAAAAAAAAAAAAAAAAAAAAAAAAAAAAAAAAAAAAAAAAAAAAAAAAAAAAAAAAAAAAAAAAAAAAAAAAAAAAAAAAAAAAAAAAAAAAAAAAAAAAAAAAAAAAAAAAAAAAAAAAAAAAAAAAAAAAAAAAAAAAAAAAAAAAAAAAAAAAAAAAAAAAAAAAAAAAAAAAAAAAAAAAAAAAAAAAAAAAAAAAAAAAAAAAAAAAAAAAAAAAAAAAAAAAAAAAAAAAAAAAAAAAAAAAAAAAAAAAAAAAAAAAAAAAAAAAAAAAAAAAAAAAAAAAAAAAAAAAAAAAAAAAAAAAAAAAAAAAAAAAAAAAAAAAAAAAAAAAAAAAAAAAAAAAAAAAAAAAAAAAAAAAAAAAAAAAAAAAAAAAAAAAAAAAAAAAAAAAAAAAAAAAAAAAAAAAAAAAAAAAAAAAAAAAAAAAAAAAAAAAAAAAAAAAAAAAAAAAAAAAAAAAAAAAAAAAAAAAAAAAAAAAAAAAAAAAAAAAAAAAAAAAAAAAAAAAAAAAAAAAAAAAAAAAAAAAAAAAAAAAAAAAAAAAAAAAAAAAAAAAAAAAAAAAAAAAAAAAAAAAAAAAAAAAAAAAAAAAAAAAAAAAAAAAAAAAAAAAAAAAAAAAAAAAAAAAAAAAAAAAAAAAAAAAAAAAAAAAAAAAAAAAAAAAAAAAAAAAAAAAAAAAAAAAAAAAAAAAAAAAAAAAAAAAAAAAAAAAAAAAAAAAAAAAAAAAAAAAAAAAAAAAAAAAAAAAAAAAAAAAAAAAAAAAAAAAAAAAAAAAAAAAAAAAAAAAAAAAAAAAAAAAAAAAAAAAAAAAAAAAAAAAAAAAAAAAAAAAAAAAAAAAAAAAAAAAAAAAAAAAAAAAAAAAAAAAAAAAAAAAAAAAAAAAAAAAAAAAAAAAAAAAAAAAAAAAAAAAAAAAAAAAAAAAAAAAAAAAAAAAAAAAAAAAAAAAAAAAAAAAAAAAAAAAAAAAAAAAAAAAAAAAAAAAAAAAAAAAAAAAAAAAAAAAAAAAAAAAAAAAAAAAAAAAAAAAAAAAAAAAAAAAAAAAAAAAAAAAAAAAAAAAAAAAAAAAAAAAAAAAAAAAAAAAAAAAAAAAAAAAAAAAAAAAAAAAAAAAAAAAAAAAAAAAAAAAAAAAAAAAAAAAAAAAAAAAAAAAAAAAAAAAAAAAAAAAAAAAAAAAAAAAAAAAAAAAAAAAAAAAAAAAAAAAAAAAAAAAAAAAAAAAAAAAAAAAAAAAAAAAAAAAAAAAAAAAAAAAAAAAAAAAAAAAAAAAAAAAAAAAAAAAAAAAAAAAAAAAAAAAAAAAAAAAAAAAAAAAAAAAAAAAAAAAAAAAAAAAAAAAAAAAAAAAAAAAAAAAAAAAAAAAAAAAAAAAAAAAAAAAAAAAAAAAAAAAAAAAAAAAAAAAAAAAAAAAAAAAAAAAAAAAAAAAAAAAAAAAAAAAAAAAAAAAAAAAAAAAAAAAAAAAAAAAAAAAAAAAAAAAAAAAAAAAAAAAAAAAAAAAAAAAAAAAAAAAAAAAAAAAAAAAAAAAAAAAAAAAAAAAAAAAAAAAAAAAAAAAAAAAAAAAAAAAAAAAAAAAAAAAAAAAAAAAAAAAAAAAAAAAAAAAAAAAAAAAAAAAAAAAAAAAAAAAAAAAAAAAAAAAAAAAAAAAAAAAAAAAAAAAAAAAAAAAAAAAAAAAAAAAAAAAAAAAAAAAAAAAAAAAAAAAAAAAAAAAAAAAAAAAAAAAAAAAAAAAAAAAAAAAAAAAAAAAAAAAAAAAAAAAAAAAAAAAAAAAAAAAAAAAAAAAAAAAAAAAAAAAAAAAAAAAAAAAAAAAAAAAAAAAAAAAAAAAAAAAAAAAAAAAAAAAAAAAAAAAAAAAAAAAAAAAAAAAAAAAAAAAAAAAAAAAAAAAAAAAAAAAAAAAAAAAAAAAAAAAAAAAAAAAAAAAAAAAAAAAAAAAAAAAAAAAAAAAAAAAAAAAAAAAAAAAAAAAAAAAAAAAAAAAAAAAAAAAAAAAAAAAAAAAAAAAAAAAAAAAAAAAAAAAAAAAAAAAAAAAAAAAAAAAAAAAAAAAAAAAAAAAAAAAAAAAAAAAAAAAAAAAAAAAAAAAAAAAAAAAAAAAAAAAAAAAAAAAAAAAAAAAAAAAAAAAAAAAAAAAAAAAAAAAAAAAAAAAAAAAAAAAAAAAAAAAAAAAAAAAAAAAAAAAAAAAAAAAAAAAAAAAAAAAAAAAAAAAAAAAAAAAAAAAAAAAAAAAAAAAAAAAAAAAAAAAAAAAAAAAAAAAAAAAAAAAAAAAAAAAAAAAAAAAAAAAAAAAAAAAAAAAAAAAAAAAAAAAAAAAAAAAAAAAAAAAAAAAAAAAAAAAAAAAAAAAAAAAAAAAAAAAAAAAAAAAAAAAAAAAAAAAAAAAAAAAAAAAAAAAAAAAAAAAAAAAAAAAAAAAAAAAAAAAAAAAAAAAAAAAAAAAAAAAAAAAAAAAAAAAAAAAAAAAAAAAAAAAAAAAAAAAAAAAAAAAAAAAAAAAAAAAAAAAAAAAAAAAAAAAAAAAAAAAAAAAAAAAAAAAAAAAAAAAAAAAAAAAAAAAAAAAAAAAAAAAAAAAAAAAAAAAAAAAAAAAAAAAAAAAAAAAAAAAAAAAAAAAAAAAAAAAAAAAAAAAAAAAAAAAAAAAAAAAAAAAAAAAAAAAAAAAAAAAAAAAAAAAAAAAAAAAAAAAAAAAAAAAAAAAAAAAAAAAAAAAAAAAAAAAAAAAAAAAAAAAAAAAAAAAAAAAAAAAAAAAAAAAAAAAAAAAAAAAAAAAAAAAAAAAAAAAAAAAAAAAAAAAAAAAAAAAAAAAAAAAAAAAAAAAAAAAAAAAAAAAAAAAAAAAAAAAAAAAAAAAAAAAAAAAAAAAAAAAAAAAAAAAAAAAAAAAAAAAAAAAAAAAAAAAAAAAAAAAAAAAAAAAAAAAAAAAAAAAAAAAAAAAAAAAAAAAAAAAAAAAAAAAAAAAAAAAAAAAAAAAAAAAAAAAAAAAAAAAAAAAAAAAAAAAAAAAAAAAAAAAAAAAAAAAAAAAAAAAAAAAAAAAAAAAAAAAAAAAAAAAAAAAAAAAAAAAAAAAAAAAAAAAAAAAAAAAAAAAAAAAAAAAAAAAAAAAAAAAAAAAAAAAAAAAAAAAAAAAAAAAAAAAAAAAAAAAAAAAAAAAAAAAAAAAAAAAAAAAAAAAAAAAAAAAAAAAAAAAAAAAAAAAAAAAAAAAAAAAAAAAAAAAAAAAAAAAAAAAAAAAAAAAAAAAAAAAAAAAAAAAAAAAAAAAAAAAAAAAAAAAAAAAAAAAAAAAAAAAAAAAAAAAAAAAAAAAAAAAAAAAAAAAAAAAAAAAAAAAAAAAAAAAAAAAAAAAAAAAAAAAAAAAAAAAAAAAAAAAAAAAAAAAAAAAAAAAAAAAAAAAAAAAAAAAAAAAAAAAAAAAAAAAAAAAAAAAAAAAAAAAAAAAAAAAAAAAAAAAAAAAAAAAAAAAAAAAAAAAAAAAAAAAAAAAAAAAAAAAAAAAAAAAAAAAAAAAAAAAAAAAAAAAAAAAAAAAAAAAAAAAAAAAAAAAAAAAAAAAAAAAAAAAAAAAAAAAAAAAAAAAAAAAAAAAAAAAAAAAAAAAAAAAAAAAAAAAAAAAAAAAAAAAAAAAAAAAAAAAAAAAAAAAAAAAAAAAAAAAAAAAAAAAAAAAAAAAAAAAAAAAAAAAAAAAAAAAAAAAAAAAAAAAAAAAAAAAAAAAAAAAAAAAAAAAAAAAAAAAAAAAAAAAAAAAAAAAAAAAAAAAAAAAAAAAAAAAAAAAAAAAAAAAAAAAAAAAAAAAAAAAAAAAAAAAAAAAAAAAAAAAAAAAAAAAAAAAAAAAAAAAAAAAAAAAAAAAAAAAAAAAAAAAAAAAAAAAAAAAAAAAAAAAAAAAAAAAAAAAAAAAAAAAAAAAAAAAAAAAAAAAAAAAAAAAAAAAAAAAAAAAAAAAAAAAAAAAAAAAAAAAAAAAAAAAAAAAAAAAAAAAAAAAAAAAAAAAAAAAAAAAAAAAAAAAAAAAAAAAAAAAAAAAAAAAAAAAAAAAAAAAAAAAAAAAAAAAAAAAAAAAAAAAAAAAAAAAAAAAAAAAAAAAAAAAAAAAAAAAAAAAAAAAAAAAAAAAAAAAAAAAAAAAAAAAAAAAAAAAAAAAAAAAAAAAAAAAAAAAAAAAAAAAAAAAAAAAAAAAAAAAAAAAAAAAAAAAAAAAAAAAAAAAAAAAAAAAAAAAAAAAAAAAAAAAAAAAAAAAAAAAAAAAAAAAAAAAAAAAAAAAAAAAAAAAAAAAAAAAAAAAAAAAAAAAAAAAAAAAAAAAAAAAAAAAAAAAAAAAAAAAAAAAAAAAAAAAAAAAAAAAAAAAAAAAAAAAAAAAAAAAAAAAAAAAAAAAAAAAAAAAAAAAAAAAAAAAAAAAAAAAAAAAAAAAAAAAAAAAAAAAAAAAAAAAAAAAAAAAAAAAAAAAAAAAAAAAAAAAAAAAAAAAAAAAAAAAAAAAAAAAAAAAAAAAAAAAAAAAAAAAAAAAAAAAAAAAAAAAAAAAAAAAAAAAAAAAAAAAAAAAAAAAAAAAAAAAAAAAAAAAAAAAAAAAAAAAAAAAAAAAAAAAAAAAAAAAAAAAAAAAAAAAAAAAAAAAAAAAAAAAAAAAAAAAAAAAAAAAAAAAAAAAAAAAAAAAAAAAAAAAAAAAAAAAAAAAAAAAAAAAAAAAAAAAAAAAAAAAAAAAAAAAAAAAAAAAAAAAAAAAAAAAAAAAAAAAAAAAAAAAAAAAAAAAAAAAAAAAAAAAAAAAAAAAAAAAAAAAAAAAAAAAAAAAAAAAAAAAAAAAAAAAAAAAAAAAAAAAAAAAAAAAAAAAAAAAAAAAAAAAAAAAAAAA
This sequence comes from Grus americana, assembly GCF_028858705.1. Lineage (NCBI taxonomy): Eukaryota > Metazoa > Chordata > Aves > Gruiformes > Gruidae > Grus > Grus americana. The sequence goes on from NW_026562132.1 coordinate 118,795, forward strand.
AAAAAAAAAAAAAAAAAAAAAAAAAAAAAAAAAAAAAAAAAAAAAAAAAAAAAAAAAAAAAAAAAAAAAAAAAAAAAAAAAAAAAAAAAAAAAAAAAAAAAAAAAAAAAAAAAAAAAAAAAAAAAAAAAAAAAAAAAAAAAAAAAAAAAAAAAAAAAAAAAAAAAAAAAAAAAAAAAAAAAAAAAAAAAAAAAAAAAAAAAAAAAAAAAAAAAAAAAAAAAAAAAAAAAAAAAAAAAAAAAAAAAAAAAAAAAAAAAAAAAAAAAAAAAAAAAAAAAAAAAAAAAAAAAAAAAAAAAAAAAAAAAAAAAAAAAAAAAAAAAAAAAAAAAAAAAAAAAAAAAAAAAAAAAAAAAAAAAAAAAAAAAAAAAAAAAAAAAAAAAAAAAAAAAAAAAAAAAAAAAAAAAAAAAAAAAAAAAAAAAAAAAAAAAAAAAAAAAAAAAAAAAAAAAAAAAAAAAAAAAAAAAAAAAAAAAAAAAAAAAAAAAAAAAAAAAAAAAAAAAAAAAAAAAAAAAAAAAAAAAAAAAAAAAAAAAAAAAAAAAAAAAAAAAAAAAAAAAAAAAAAAAAAAAAAAAAAAAAAAAAAAAAAAAAAAAAAAAAAAAAAAAAAAAAAAAAAAAAAAAAAAAAAAAAAAAAAAAAAAAAAAAAAAAAAAAAAAAAAAAAAAAAAAAAAAAAAAAAAAAAAAAAAAAAAAAAAAAAAAAAAAAAAAAAAAAAAAAAAAAAAAAAAAAAAAAAAAAAAAAAAAAAAAAAAAAAAAAAAAAAAAAAAAAAAAAAAAAAAAAAAAAAAAAAAAAAAAAAAAAAAAAAAAAAAAAAAAAAAAAAAAAAAAAAAAAAAAAAAAAAAAAAAAAAAAAAAAAAAAAAAAAAAAAAAAAAAAAAAAAAAAAAAAAAAAAAAAAAAAAAAAAAAAAAAAAAAAAAAAAAAAAAAAAAAAAAAAAAAAAAAAAAAAAAAAAAAAAAAAAAAAAAAAAAAAAAAAAAAAAAAAAAAAAAAAAAAAAAAAAAAAAAAAAAAAAAAAAAAAAAAAAAAAAAAAAAAAAAAAAAAAAAAAAAAAAAAAAAAAAAAAAAAAAAAAAAAAAAAAAAAAAAAAAAAAAAAAAAAAAAAAAAAAAAAAAAAAAAAAAAAAAAAAAAAAAAAAAAAAAAAAAAAAAAAAAAAAAAAAAAAAAAAAAAAAAAAAAAAAAAAAAAAAAAAAAAAAAAAAAAAAAAAAAAAAAAAAAAAAAAAAAAAAAAAAAAAAAAAAAAAAAAAAAAAAAAAAAAAAAAAAAAAAAAAAAAAAAAAAAAAAAAAAAAAAAAAAAAAAAAAAAAAAAAAAAAAAAAAAAAAAAAAAAAAAAAAAAAAAAAAAAAAAAAAAAAAAAAAAAAAAAAAAAAAAAAAAAAAAAAAAAAAAAAAAAAAAAAAAAAAAAAAAAAAAAAAAAAAAAAAAAAAAAAAAAAAAAAAAAAAAAAAAAAAAAAAAAAAAAAAAAAAAAAAAAAAAAAAAAAAAAAAAAAAAAAAAAAAAAAAAAAAAAAAAAAAAAAAAAAAAAAAAAAAAAAAAAAAAAAAAAAAAAAAAAAAAAAAAAAAAAAAAAAAAAAAAAAAAAAAAAAAAAAAAAAAAAAAAAAAAAAAAAAAAAAAAAAAAAAAAAAAAAAAAAAAAAAAAAAAAAAAAAAAAAAAAAAAAAAAAAAAAAAAAAAAAAAAAAAAAAAAAAAAAAAAAAAAAAAAAAAAAAAAAAAAAAAAAAAAAAAAAAAAAAAAAAAAAAAAAAAAAAAAAAAAAAAAAAAAAAAAAAAAAAAAAAAAAAAAAAAAAAAAAAAAAAAAAAAAAAAAAAAAAAAAAAAAAAAAAAAAAAAAAAAAAAAAAAAAAAAAAAAAAAAAAAAAAAAAAAAAAAAAAAAAAAAAAAAAAAAAAAAAAAAAAAAAAAAAAAAAAAAAAAAAAAAAAAAAAAAAAAAAAAAAAAAAAAAAAAAAAAAAAAAAAAAAAAAAAAAAAAAAAAAAAAAAAAAAAAAAAAAAAAAAAAAAAAAAAAAAAAAAAAAAAAAAAAAAAAAAAAAAAAAAAAAAAAAAAAAAAAAAAAAAAAAAAAAAAAAAAAAAAAAAAAAAAAAAAAAAAAAAAAAAAAAAAAAAAAAAAAAAAAAAAAAAAAAAAAAAAAAAAAAAAAAAAAAAAAAAAAAAAAAAAAAAAAAAAAAAAAAAAAAAAAAAAAAAAAAAAAAAAAAAAAAAAAAAAAAAAAAAAAAAAAAAAAAAAAAAAAAAAAAAAAAAAAAAAAAAAAAAAAAAAAAAAAAAAAAAAAAAAAAAAAAAAAAAAAAAAAAAAAAAAAAAAAAAAAAAAAAAAAAAAAAAAAAAAAAAAAAAAAAAAAAAAAAAAAAAAAAAAAAAAAAAAAAAAAAAAAAAAAAAAAAAAAAAAAAAAAAAAAAAAAAAAAAAAAAAAAAAAAAAAAAAAAAAAAAAAAAAAAAAAAAAAAAAAAAAAAAAAAAAAAAAAAAAAAAAAAAAAAAAAAAAAAAAAAAAAAAAAAAAAAAAAAAAAAAAAAAAAAAAAAAAAAAAAAAAAAAAAAAAAAAAAAAAAAAAAAAAAAAAAAAAAAAAAAAAAAAAAAAAAAAAAAAAAAAAAAAAAAAAAAAAAAAAAAAAAAAAAAAAAAAAAAAAAAAAAAAAAAAAAAAAAAAAAAAAAAAAAAAAAAAAAAAAAAAAAAAAAAAAAAAAAAAAAAAAAAAAAAAAAAAAAAAAAAAAAAAAAAAAAAAAAAAAAAAAAAAAAAAAAAAAAAAAAAAAAAAAAAAAAAAAAAAAAAAAAAAAAAAAAAAAAAAAAAAAAAAAAAAAAAAAAAAAAAAAAAAAAAAAAAAAAAAAAAAAAAAAAAAAAAAAAAAAAAAAAAAAAAAAAAAAAAAAAAAAAAAAAAAAAAAAAAAAAAAAAAAAAAAAAAAAAAAAAAAAAAAAAAAAAAAAAAAAAAAAAAAAAAAAAAAAAAAAAAAAAAAAAAAAAAAAAAAAAAAAAAAAAAAAAAAAAAAAAAAAAAAAAAAAAAAAAAAAAAAAAAAAAAAAAAAAAAAAAAAAAAAAAAAAAAAAAAAAAAAAAAAAAAAAAAAAAAAAAAAAAAAAAAAAAAAAAAAAAAAAAAAAAAAAAAAAAAAAAAAAAAAAAAAAAAAAAAAAAAAAAAAAAAAAAAAAAAAAAAAAAAAAAAAAAAAAAAAAAAAAAAAAAAAAAAAAAAAAAAAAAAAAAAAAAAAAAAAAAAAAAAAAAAAAAAAAAAAAAAAAAAAAAAAAAAAAAAAAAAAAAAAAAAAAAAAAAAAAAAAAAAAAAAAAAAAAAAAAAAAAAAAAAAAAAAAAAAAAAAAAAAAAAAAAAAAAAAAAAAAAAAAAAAAAAAAAAAAAAAAAAAAAAAAAAAAAAAAAAAAAAAAAAAAAAAAAAAAAAAAAAAAAAAAAAAAAAAAAAAAAAAAAAAAAAAAAAAAAAAAAAAAAAAAAAAAAAAAAAAAAAAAAAAAAAAAAAAAAAAAAAAAAAAAAAAAAAAAAAAAAAAAAAAAAAAAAAAAAAAAAAAAAAAAAAAAAAAAAAAAAAAAAAAAAAAAAAAAAAAAAAAAAAAAAAAAAAAAAAAAAAAAAAAAAAAAAAAAAAAAAAAAAAAAAAAAAAAAAAAAAAAAAAAAAAAAAAAAAAAAAAAAAAAAAAAAAAAAAAAAAAAAAAAAAAAAAAAAAAAAAAAAAAAAAAAAAAAAAAAAAAAAAAAAAAAAAAAAAAAAAAAAAAAAAAAAAAAAAAAAAAAAAAAAAAAAAAAAAAAAAAAAAAAAAAAAAAAAAAAAAAAAAAAAAAAAAAAAAAAAAAAAAAAAAAAAAAAAAAAAAAAAAAAAAAAAAAAAAAAAAAAAAAAAAAAAAAAAAAAAAAAAAAAAAAAAAAAAAAAAAAAAAAAAAAAAAAAAAAAAAAAAAAAAAAAAAAAAAAAAAAAAAAAAAAAAAAAAAAAAAAAAAAAAAAAAAAAAAAAAAAAAAAAAAAAAAAAAAAAAAAAAAAAAAAAAAAAAAAAAAAAAAAAAAAAAAAAAAAAAAAAAAAAAAAAAAAAAAAAAAAAAAAAAAAAAAAAAAAAAAAAAAAAAAAAAAAAAAAAAAAAAAAAAAAAAAAAAAAAAAAAAAAAAAAAAAAAAAAAAAAAAAAAAAAAAAAAAAAAAAAAAAAAAAAAAAAAAAAAAAAAAAAAAAAAAAAAAAAAAAAAAAAAAAAAAAAAAAAAAAAAAAAAAAAAAAAAAAAAAAAAAAAAAAAAAAAAAAAAAAAAAAAAAAAAAAAAAAAAAAAAAAAAAAAAAAAAAAAAAAAAAAAAAAAAAAAAAAAAAAAAAAAAAAAAAAAAAAAAAAAAAAAAAAAAAAAAAAAAAAAAAAAAAAAAAAAAAAAAAAAAAAAAAAAAAAAAAAAAAAAAAAAAAAAAAAAAAAAAAAAAAAAAAAAAAAAAAAAAAAAAAAAAAAAAAAAAAAAAAAAAAAAAAAAAAAAAAAAAAAAAAAAAAAAAAAAAAAAAAAAAAAAAAAAAAAAAAAAAAAAAAAAAAAAAAAAAAAAAAAAAAAAAAAAAAAAAAAAAAAAAAAAAAAAAAAAAAAAAAAAAAAAAAAAAAAAAAAAAAAAAAAAAAAAAAAAAAAAAAAAAAAAAAAAAAAAAAAAAAAAAAAAAAAAAAAAAAAAAAAAAAAAAAAAAAAAAAAAAAAAAAAAAAAAAAAAAAAAAAAAAAAAAAAAAAAAAAAAAAAAAAAAAAAAAAAAAAAAAAAAAAAAAAAAAAAAAAAAAAAAAAAAAAAAAAAAAAAAAAAAAAAAAAAAAAAAAAAAAAAAAAAAAAAAAAAAAAAAAAAAAAAAAAAAAAAAAAAAAAAAAAAAAAAAAAAAAAAAAAAAAAAAAAAAAAAAAAAAAAAAAAAAAAAAAAAAAAAAAAAAAAAAAAAAAAAAAAAAAAAAAAAAAAAAAAAAAAAAAAAAAAAAAAAAAAAAAAAAAAAAAAAAAAAAAAAAAAAAAAAAAAAAAAAAAAAAAAAAAAAAAAAAAAAAAAAAAAAAAAAAAAAAAAAAAAAAAAAAAAAAAAAAAAAAAAAAAAAAAAAAAAAAAAAAAAAAAAAAAAAAAAAAAAAAAAAAAAAAAAAAAAAAAAAAAAAAAAAAAAAAAAAAAAAAAAAAAAAAAAAAAAAAAAAAAAAAAAAAAAAAAAAAAAAAAAAAAAAAAAAAAAAAAAAAAAAAAAAAAAAAAAAAAAAAAAAAAAAAAAAAAAAAAAAAAAAAAAAAAAAAAAAAAAAAAAAAAAAAAAAAAAAAAAAAAAAAAAAAAAAAAAAAAAAAAAAAAAAAAAAAAAAAAAAAAAAAAAAAAAAAAAAAAAAAAAAAAAAAAAAAAAAAAAAAAAAAAAAAAAAAAAAAAAAAAAAAAAAAAAAAAAAAAAAAAAAAAAAAAAAAAAAAAAAAAAAAAAAAAAAAAAAAAAAAAAAAAAAAAAAAAAAAAAAAAAAAAAAAAAAAAAAAAAAAAAAAAAAAAAAAAAAAAAAAAAAAAAAAAAAAAAAAAAAAAAAAAAAAAAAAAAAAAAAAAAAAAAAAAAAAAAAAAAAAAAAAAAAAAAAAAAAAAAAAAAAAAAAAAAAAAAAAAAAAAAAAAAAAAAAAAAAAAAAAAAAAAAAAAAAAAAAAAAAAAAAAAAAAAAAAAAAAAAAAAAAAAAAAAAAAAAAAAAAAAAAAAAAAAAAAAAAAAAAAAAAAAAAAAAAAAAAAAAAAAAAAAAAAAAAAAAAAAAAAAAAAAAAAAAAAAAAAAAAAAAAAAAAAAAAAAAAAAAAAAAAAAAAAAAAAAAAAAAAAAAAAAAAAAAAAAAAAAAAAAAAAAAAAAAAAAAAAAAAAAAAAAAAAAAAAAAAAAAAAAAAAAAAAAAAAAAAAAAAAAAAAAAAAAAAAAAAAAAAAAAAAAAAAAAAAAAAAAAAAAAAAAAAAAAAAAAAAAAAAAAAAAAAAAAAAAAAAAAAAAAAAAAAAAAAAAAAAAAAAAAAAAAAAAAAAAAAAAAAAAAAAAAAAAAAAAAAAAAAAAAAAAAAAAAAAAAAAAAAAAAAAAAAAAAAAAAAAAAAAAAAAAAAAAAAAAAAAAAAAAAAAAAAAAAAAAAAAAAAAAAAAAAAAAAAAAAAAAAAAAAAAAAAAAAAAAAAAAAAAAAAAAAAAAAAAAAAAAAAAAAAAAAAAAAAAAAAAAAAAAAAAAAAAAAAAAAAAAAAAAAAAAAAAAAAAAAAAAAAAAAAAAAAAAAAAAAAAAAAAAAAAAAAAAAAAAAAAAAAAAAAAAAAAAAAAAAAAAAAAAAAAAAAAAAAAAAAAAAAAAAAAAAAAAAAAAAAAAAAAAAAAAAAAAAAAAAAAAAAAAAAAAAAAAAAAAAAAAAAAAAAAAAAAAAAAAAAAAAAAAAAAAAAAAAAAAAAAAAAAAAAAAAAAAAAAAAAAAAAAAAAAAAAAAAAAAAAAAAAAAAAAAAAAAAAAAAAAAAAAAAAAAAAAAAAAAAAAAAAAAAAAAAAAAAAAAAAAAAAAAAAAAAAAAAAAAAAAAAAAAAAAAAAAAAAAAAAAAAAAAAAAAAAAAAAAAAAAAAAAAAAAAAAAAAAAAAAAAAAAAAAAAAAAAAAAAAAAAAAAAAAAAAAAAAAAAAAAAAAAAAAAAAAAAAAAAAAAAAAAAAAAAAAAAAAAAAAAAAAAAAAAAAAAAAAAAAAAAAAAAAAAAAAAAAAAAAAAAAAAAAAAAAAAAAAAAAAAAAAAAAAAAAAAAAAAAAAAAAAAAAAAAAAAAAAAAAAAAAAAAAAAAAAAAAAAAAAAAAAAAAAAAAAAAAAAAAAAAAAAAAAAAAAAAAAAAAAAAAAAAAAAAAAAAAAAAAAAAAAAAAAAAAAAAAAAAAAAAAAAAAAAAAAAAAAAAAAAAAAAAAAAAAAAAAAAAAAAAAAAAAAAAAAAAAAAAAAAAAAAAAAAAAAAAAAAAAAAAAAAAAAAAAAAAAAAAAAAAAAAAAAAAAAAAAAAAAAAAAAAAAAAAAAAAAAAAAAAAAAAAAAAAAAAAAAAAAAAAAAAAAAAAAAAAAAAAAAAAAAAAAAAAAAAAAAAAAAAAAAAAAAAAAAAAAAAAAAAAAAAAAAAAAAAAAAAAAAAAAAAAAAAAAAAAAAAAAAAAAAAAAAAAAAAAAAAAAAAAAAAAAAAAAAAAAAAAAAAAAAAAAAAAAAAAAAAAAAAAAAAAAAAAAAAAAAAAAAAAAAAAAAAAAAAAAAAAAAAAAAAAAAAAAAAAAAAAAAAAAAAAAAAAAAAAAAAAAAAAAAAAAAAAAAAAAAAAAAAAAAAAAAAAAAAAAAAAAAAAAAAAAAAAAAAAAAAAAAAAAAAAAAAAAAAAAAAAAAAAAAAAAAAAAAAAAAAAAAAAAAAAAAAAAAAAAAAAAAAAAAAAAAAAAAAAAAAAAAAAAAAAAAAAAAAAAAAAAAAAAAAAAAAAAAAAAAAAAAAAAAAAAAAAAAAAAAAAAAAAAAAAAAAAAAAAAAAAAAAAAAAAAAAAAAAAAAAAAAAAAAAAAAAAAAAAAAAAAAAAAAAAAAAAAAAAAAAAAAAAAAAAAAAAAAAAAAAAAAAAAAAAAAAAAAAAAAAAAAAAAAAAAAAAAAAAAAAAAAAAAAAAAAAAAAAAAAAAAAAAAAAAAAAAAAAAAAAAAAAAAAAAAAAAAAAAAAAAAAAAAAAAAAAAAAAAAAAAAAAAAAAAAAAAAAAAAAAAAAAAAAAAAAAAAAAAAAAAAAAAAAAAAAAAAAAAAAAAAAAAAAAAAAAAAAAAAAAAAAAAAAAAAAAAAAAAAAAAAAAAAAAAAAAAAAAAAAAAAAAAAAAAAAAAAAAAAAAAAAAAAAAAAAAAAAAAAAAAAAAAAAAAAAAAAAAAAAAAAAAAAAAAAAAAAAAAAAAAAAAAAAAAAAAAAAAAAAAAAAAAAAAAAAAAAAAAAAAAAAAAAAAAAAAAAAAAAAAAAAAAAAAAAAAAAAAAAAAAAAAAAAAAAAAAAAAAAAAAAAAAAAAAAAAAAAAAAAAAAAAAAAAAAAAAAAAAAAAAAAAAAAAAAAAAAAAAAAAAAAAAAAAAAAAAAAAAAAAAAAAAAAAAAAAAAAAAAAAAAAAAAAAAAAAAAAAAAAAAAAAAAAAAAAAAAAAAAAAAAAAAAAAAAAAAAAAAAAAAAAAAAAAAAAAAAAAAAAAAAAAAAAAAAAAAAAAAAAAAAAAAAAAAAAAAAAAAAAAAAAAAAAAAAAAAAAAAAAAAAAAAAAAAAAAAAAAAAAAAAAAAAAAAAAAAAAAAAAAAAAAAAAAAAAAAAAAAAAAAAAAAAAAAAAAAAAAAAAAAAAAAAAAAAAAAAAAAAAAAAAAAAAAAAAAAAAAAAAAAAAAAAAAAAAAAAAAAAAAAAAAAAAAAAAAAAAAAAAAAAAAAAAAAAAAAAAAAAAAAAAAAAAAAAAAAAAAAAAAAAAAAAAAAAAAAAAAAAAAAAAAAAAAAAAAAAAAAAAAAAAAAAAAAAAAAAAAAAAAAAAAAAAAAAAAAAAAAAAAAAAAAAAAAAAAAAAAAAAAAAAAAAAAAAAAAAAAAAAAAAAAAAAAAAAAAAAAAAAAAAAAAAAAAAAAAAAAAAAAAAAAAAAAAAAAAAAAAAAAAAAAAAAAAAAAAAAAAAAAAAAAAAAAAAAAAAAAAAAAAAAAAAAAAAAAAAAAAAAAAAAAAAAAAAAAAAAAAAAAAAAAAAAAAAAAAAAAAAAAAAAAAAAAAAAAAAAAAAAAAAAAAAAAAAAAAAAAAAAAAAAAAAAAAAAAAAAAAAAAAAAAAAAAAAAAAAAAAAAAAAAAAAAAAAAAAAAAAAAAAAAAAAAAAAAAAAAAAAAAAAAAAAAAAAAAAAAAAAAAAAAAAAAAAAAAAAAAAAAAAAAAAAAAAAAAAAAAAAAAAAAAAAAAAAAAAAAAAAAAAAAAAAAAAAAAAAAAAAAAAAAAAAAAAAAAAAAAAAAAAAAAAAAAAAAAAAAAAAAAAAAAAAAAAAAAAAAAAAAAAAAAAAAAAAAAAAAAAAAAAAAAAAAAAAAAAAAAAAAAAAAAAAAAAAAAAAAAAAAAAAAAAAAAAAAAAAAAAAAAAAAAAAAAAAAAAAAAAAAAAAAAAAAAAAAAAAAAAAAAAAAAAAAAAAAAAAAAAAAAAAAAAAAAAAAAAAAAAAAAAAAAAAAAAAAAAAAAAAAAAAAAAAAAAAAAAAAAAAAAAAAAAAAAAAAAAAAAAAAAAAAAAAAAAAAAAAAAAAAAAAAAAAAAAAAAAAAAAAAAAAAAAAAAAAAAAAAAAAAAAAAAAAAAAAAAAAAAAAAAAAAAAAAAAAAAAAAAAAAAAAAAAAAAAAAAAAAAAAAAAAAAAAAAAAAAAAAAAAAAAAAAAAAAAAAAAAAAAAAAAAAAAAAAAAAAAAAAAAAAAAAAAAAAAAAAAAAAAAAAAAAAAAAAAAAAAAAAAAAAAAAAAAAAAAAAAAAAAAAAAAAAAAAAAAAAAAAAAAAAAAAAAAAAAAAAAAAAAAAAAAAAAAAAAAAAAAAAAAAAAAAAAAAAAAAAAAAAAAAAAAAAAAAAAAAAAAAAAAAAAAAAAAAAAAAAAAAAAAAAAAAAAAAAAAAAAAAAAAAAAAAAAAAAAAAAAAAAAAAAAAAAAAAAAAAAAAAAAAAAAAAAAAAAAAAAAAAAAAAAAAAAAAAAAAAAAAAAAAAAAAAAAAAAAAAAAAAAAAAAAAAAAAAAAAAAAAAAAAAAAAAAAAAAAAAAAAAAAAAAAAAAAAAAAAAAAAAAAAAAAAAAAAAAAAAAAAAAAAAAAAAAAAAAAAAAAAAAAAAAAAAAAAAAAAAAAAAAAAAAAAAAAAAAAAAAAAAAAAAAAAAAAAAAAAAAAAAAAAAAAAAAAAAAAAAAAAAAAAAAAAAAAAAAAAAAAAAAAAAAAAAAAAAAAAAAAAAAAAAAAAAAAAAAAAAAAAAAAAAAAAAAAAAAAAAAAAAAAAAAAAAAAAAAAAAAAAAAAAAAAAAAAAAAAAAAAAAAAAAAAAAAAAAAAAAAAAAAAAAAAAAAAAAAAAAAAAAAAAAAAAAAAAAAAAAAAAAAAAAAAAAAAAAAAAAAAAAAAAAAAAAAAAAAAAAAAAAAAAAAAAAAAAAAAAAAAAAAAAAAAAAAAAAAAAAAAAAAAAAAAAAAAAAAAAAAAAAAAAAAAAAAAAAAAAAAAAAAAAAAAAAAAAAAAAAAAAAAAAAAAAAAAAAAAAAAAAAAAAAAAAAAAAAAAAAAAAAAAAAAAAAAAAAAAAAAAAAAAAAAAAAAAAAAAAAAAAAAAAAAAAAAAAAAAAAAAAAAAAAAAAAAAAAAAAAAAAAAAAAAAAAAAAAAAAAAAAAAAAAAAAAAAAAAAAAAAAAAAAAAAAAAAAAAAAAAAAAAAAAAAAAAAAAAAAAAAAAAAAAAAAAAAAAAAAAAAAAAAAAAAAAAAAAAAAAAAAAAAAAAAAAAAAAAAAAAAAAAAAAAAAAAAAAAAAAAAAAAAAAAAAAAAAAAAAAAAAAAAAAAAAAAAAAAAAAAAAAAAAAAAAAAAAAAAAAAAAAAAAAAAAAAAAAAAAAAAAAAAAAAAAAAAAAAAAAAAAAAAAAAAAAAAAAAAAAAAAAAAAAAAAAAAAAAAAAAAAAAAAAAAAAAAAAAAAAAAAAAAAAAAAAAAAAAAAAAAAAAAAAAAAAAAAAAAAAAAAAAAAAAAAAAAAAAAAAAAAAAAAAAAAAAAAAAAAAAAAAAAAAAAAAAAAAAAAAAAAAAAAAAAAAAAAAAAAAAAAAAAAAAAAAAAAAAAAAAAAAAAAAAAAAAAAAAAAAAAAAAAAAAAAAAAAAAAAAAAAAAAAAAAAAAAAAAAAAAAAAAAAAAAAAAAAAAAAAAAAAAAAAAAAAAAAAAAAAAAAAAAAAAAAAAAAAAAAAAAAAAAAAAAAAAAAAAAAAAAAAAAAAAAAAAAAAAAAAAAAAAAAAAAAAAAAAAAAAAAAAAAAAAAAAAAAAAAAAAAAAAAAAAAAAAAAAAAAAAAAAAAAAAAAAAAAAAAAAAAAAAAAAAAAAAAAAAAAAAAAAAAAAAAAAAAAAAAAAAAAAAAAAAAAAAAAAAAAAAAAAAAAAAAAAAAAAAAAAAAAAAAAAAAAAAAAAAAAAAAAAAAAAAAAAAAAAAAAAAAAAAAAAAAAAAAAAAAAAAAAAAAAAAAAAAAAAAAAAAAAAAAAAAAAAAAAAAAAAAAAAAAAAAAAAAAAAAAAAAAAAAAAAAAAAAAAAAAAAAAAAAAAAAAAAAAAAAAAAAAAAAAAAAAAAAAAAAAAAAAAAAAAAAAAAAAAAAAAAAAAAAAAAAAAAAAAAAAAAAAAAAAAAAAAAAAAAAAAAAAAAAAAAAAAAAAAAAAAAAAAAAAAAAAAAAAAAAAAAAAAAAAAAAAAAAAAAAAAAAAAAAAAAAAAAAAAAAAAAAAAAAAAAAAAAAAAAAAAAAAAAAAAAAAAAAAAAAAAAAAAAAAAAAAAAAAAAAAAAAAAAAAAAAAAAAAAAAAAAAAAAAAAAAAAAAAAAAAAAAAAAAAAAAAAAAAAAAAAAAAAAAAAAAAAAAAAAAAAAAAAAAAAAAAAAAAAAAAAAAAAAAAAAAAAAAAAAAAAAAAAAAAAAAAAAAAAAAAAAAAAAAAAAAAAAAAAAAAAAAAAAAAAAAAAAAAAAAAAAAAAAAAAAAAAAAAAAAAAAAAAAAAAAAAAAAAAAAAAAAAAAAAAAAAAAAAAAAAAAAAAAAAAAAAAAAAAAAAAAAAAAAAAAAAAAAAAAAAAAAAAAAAAAAAAAAAAAAAAAAAAAAAAAAAAAAAAAAAAAAAAAAAAAAAAAAAAAAAAAAAAAAAAAAAAAAAAAAAAAAAAAAAAAAAAAAAAAAAAAAAAAAAAAAAAAAAAAAAAAAAAAAAAAAAAAAAAAAAAAAAAAAAAAAAAAAAAAAAAAAAAAAAAAAAAAAAAAAAAAAAAAAAAAAAAAAAAAAAAAAAAAAAAAAAAAAAAAAAAAAAAAAAAAAAAAAAAAAAAAAAAAAAAAAAAAAAAAAAAAAAAAAAAAAAAAAAAAAAAAAAAAAAAAAAAAAAAAAAAAAAAAAAAAAAAAAAAAAAAAAAAAAAAAAAAAAAAAAAAAAAAAAAAAAAAAAAAAAAAAAAAAAAAAAAAAAAAAAAAAAAAAAAAAAAAAAAAAAAAAAAAAAAAAAAAAAAAAAAAAAAAAAAAAAAAAAAAAAAAAAAAAAAAAAAAAAAAAAAAAAAAAAAAAAAAAAAAAAAAAAAAAAAAAAAAAAAAAAAAAAAAAAAAAAAAAAAAAAAAAAAAAAAAAAAAAAAAAAAAAAAAAAAAAAAAAAAAAAAAAAAAAAAAAAAAAAAAAAAAAAAAAAAAAAAAAAAAAAAAAAAAAAAAAAAAAAAAAAAAAAAAAAAAAAAAAAAAAAAAAAAAAAAAAAAAAAAAAAAAAAAAAAAAAAAAAAAAAAAAAAAAAAAAAAAAAAAAAAAAAAAAAAAAAAAAAAAAAAAAAAAAAAAAAAAAAAAAAAAAAAAAAAAAAAAAAAAAAAAAAAAAAAAAAAAAAAAAAAAAAAAAAAAAAAAAAAAAAAAAAAAAAAAAAAAAAAAAAAAAAAAAAAAAAAAAAAAAAAAAAAAAAAAAAAAAAAAAAAAAAAAAAAAAAAAAAAAAAAAAAAAAAAAAAAAAAAAAAAAAAAAAAAAAAAAAAAAAAAAAAAAAAAAAAAAAAAAAAAAAAAAAAAAAAAAAAAAAAAAAAAAAAAAAAAAAAAAAAAAAAAAAAAAAAAAAAAAAAAAAAAAAAAAAAAAAAAAAAAAAAAAAAAAAAAAAAAAAAAAAAAAAAAAAAAAAAAAAAAAAAAAAAAAAAAAAAAAAAAAAAAAAAAAAAAAAAAAAAAAAAAAAAAAAAAAAAAAAAAAAAAAAAAAAAAAAAAAAAAAAAAAAAAAAAAAAAAAAAAAAAAAAAAAAAAAAAAAAAAAAAAAAAAAAAAAAAAAAAAAAAAAAAAAAAAAAAAAAAAAAAAAAAAAAAAAAAAAAAAAAAAAAAAAAAAAAAAAAAAAAAAAAAAAAAAAAAAAAAAAAAAAAAAAAAAAAAAAAAAAAAAAAAAAAAAAAAAAAAAAAAAAAAAAAAAAAAAAAAAAAAAAAAAAAAAAAAAAAAAAAAAAAAAAAAAAAAAAAAAAAAAAAAAAAAAAAAAAAAAAAAAAAAAAAAAAAAAAAAAAAAAAAAAAAAAAAAAAAAAAAAAAAAAAAAAAAAAAAAAAAAAAAAAAAAAAAAAAAAAAAAAAAAAAAAAAAAAAAAAAAAAAAAAAAAAAAAAAAAAAAAAAAAAAAAAAAAAAAAAAAAAAAAAAAAAAAAAAAAAAAAAAAAAAAAAAAAAAAAAAAAAAAAAAAAAAAAAAAAAAAAAAAAAAAAAAAAAAAAAAAAAAAAAAAAAAAAAAAAAAAAAAAAAAAAAAAAAAAAAAAAAAAAAAAAAAAAAAAAAAAAAAAAAAAAAAAAAAAAAAAAAAAAAAAAAAAAAAAAAAAAAAAAAAAAAAAAAAAAAAAAAAAAAAAAAAAAAAAAAAAAAAAAAAAAAAAAAAAAAAAAAAAAAAAAAAAAAAAAAAAAAAAAAAAAAAAAAAAAAAAAAAAAAAAAAAAAAAAAAAAAAAAAAAAAAAAAAAAAAAAAAAAAAAAAAAAAAAAAAAAAAAAAAAAAAAAAAAAAAAAAAAAAAAAAAAAAAAAAAAAAAAAAAAAAAAAAAAAAAAAAAAAAAAAAAAAAAAAAAAAAAAAAAAAAAAAAAAAAAAAAAAAAAAAAAAAAAAAAAAAAAAAAAAAAAAAAAAAAAAAAAAAAAAAAAAAAAAAAAAAAAAAAAAAAAAAAAAAAAAAAAAAAAAAAAAAAAAAAAAAAAAAAAAAAAAAAAAAAAAAAAAAAAAAAAAAAAAAAAAAAAAAAAAAAAAAAAAAAAAAAAAAAAAAAAAAAAAAAAAAAAAAAAAAAAAAAAAAAAAAAAAAAAAAAAAAAAAAAAAAAAAAAAAAAAAAAAAAAAAAAAAAAAAAAAAAAAAAAAAAAAAAAAAAAAAAAAAAAAAAAAAAAAAAAAAAAAAAAAAAAAAAAAAAAAAAAAAAAAAAAAAAAAAAAAAAAAAAAAAAAAAAAAAAAAAAAAAAAAAAAAAAAAAAAAAAAAAAAAAAAAAAAAAAAAAAAAAAAAAAAAAAAAAAAAAAAAAAAAAAAAAAAAAAAAAAAAAAAAAAAAAAAAAAAAAAAAAAAAAAAAAAAAAAAAAAAAAAAAAAAAAAAAAAAAAAAAAAAAAAAAAAAAAAAAAAAAAAAAAAAAAAAAAAAAAAAAAAAAAAAAAAAAAAAAAAAAAAAAAAAAAAAAAAAAAAAAAAAAAAAAAAAAAAAAAAAAAAAAAAAAAAAAAAAAAAAAAAAAAAAAAAAAAAAAAAAAAAAAAAAAAAAAAAAAAAAAAAAAAAAAAAAAAAAAAAAAAAAAAAAAAAAAAAAAAAAAAAAAAAAAAAAAAAAAAAAAAAAAAAAAAAAAAAAAAAAAAAAAAAAAAAAAAAAAAAAAAAAAAAAAAAAAAAAAAAAAAAAAAAAAAAAAAAAAAAAAAAAAAAAAAAAAAAAAAAAAAAAAAAAAAAAAAAAAAAAAAAAAAAAAAAAAAAAAAAAAAAAAAAAAAAAAAAAAAAAAAAAAAAAAAAAAAAAAAAAAAAAAAAAAAAAAAAAAAAAAAAAAAAAAAAAAAAAAAAAAAAAAAAAAAAAAAAAAAAAAAAAAAAAAAAAAAAAAAAAAAAAAAAAAAAAAAAAAAAAAAAAAAAAAAAAAAAAAAAAAAAAAAAAAAAAAAAAAAAAAAAAAAAAAAAAAAAAAAAAAAAAAAAAAAAAAAAAAAAAAAAAAAAAAAAAAAAAAAAAAAAAAAAAAAAAAAAAAAAAAAAAAAAAAAAAAAAAAAAAAAAAAAAAAAAAAAAAAAAAAAAAAAAAAAAAAAAAAAAAAAAAAAAAAAAAAAAAAAAAAAAAAAAAAAAAAAAAAAAAAAAAAAAAAAAAAAAAAAAAAAAAAAAAAAAAAAAAAAAAAAAAAAAAAAAAAAAAAAAAAAAAAAAAAAAAAAAAAAAAAAAAAAAAAAAAAAAAAAAAAAAAAAAAAAAAAAAAAAAAAAAAAAAAAAAAAAAAAAAAAAAAAAAAAAAAAAAAAAAAAAAAAAAAAAAAAAAAAAAAAAAAAAAAAAAAAAAAAAAAAAAAAAAAAAAAAAAAAAAAAAAAAAAAAAAAAAAAAAAAAAAAAAAAAAAAAAAAAAAAAAAAAAAAAAAAAAAAAAAAAAAAAAAAAAAAAAAAAAAAAAAAAAAAAAAAAAAAAAAAAAAAAAAAAAAAAAAAAAAAAAAAAAAAAAAAAAAAAAAAAAAAAAAAAAAAAAAAAAAAAAAAAAAAAAAAAAAAAAAAAAAAAAAAAAAAAAAAAAAAAAAAAAAAAAAAAAAAAAAAAAAAAAAAAAAAAAAAAAAAAAAAAAAAAAAAAAAAAAAAAAAAAAAAAAAAAAAAAAAAAAAAAAAAAAAAAAAAAAAAAAAAAAAAAAAAAAAAAAAAAAAAAAAAAAAAAAAAAAAAAAAAAAAAAAAAAAAAAAAAAAAAAAAAAAAAAAAAAAAAAAAAAAAAAAAAAAAAAAAAAAAAAAAAAAAAAAAAAAAAAAAAAAAAAAAAAAAAAAAAAAAAAAAAAAAAAAAAAAAAAAAAAAAAAAAAAAAAAAAAAAAAAAAAAAAAAAAAAAAAAAAAAAAAAAAAAAAAAAAAAAAAAAAAAAAAAAAAAAAAAAAAAAAAAAAAAAAAAAAAAAAAAAAAAAAAAAAAAAAAAAAAAAAAAAAAAAAAAAAAAAAAAAAAAAAAAAAAAAAAAAAAAAAAAAAAAAAAAAAAAAAAAAAAAAAAAAAAAAAAAAAAAAAAAAAAAAAAAAAAAAAAAAAAAAAAAAAAAAAAAAAAAAAAAAAAAAAAAAAAAAAAAAAAAAAAAAAAAAAAAAAAAAAAAAAAAAAAAAAAAAAAAAAAAAAAAAAAAAAAAAAAAAAAAAAAAAAAAAAAAAAAAAAAAAAAAAAAAAAAAAAAAAAAAAAAAAAAAAAAAAAAAAAAAAAAAAAAAAAAAAAAAAAAAAAAAAAAAAAAAAAAAAAAAAAAAAAAAAAAAAAAAAAAAAAAAAAAAAAAAAAAAAAAAAAAAAAAAAAAAAAAAAAAAAAAAAAAAAAAAAAAAAAAAAAAAAAAAAAAAAAAAAAAAAAAAAAAAAAAAAAAAAAAAAAAAAAAAAAAAAAAAAAAAAAAAAAAAAAAAAAAAAAAAAAAAAAAAAAAAAAAAAAAAAAAAAAAAAAAAAAAAAAAAAAAAAAAAAAAAAAAAAAAAAAAAAAAAAAAAAAAAAAAAAAAAAAAAAAAAAAAAAAAAAAAAAAAAAAAAAAAAAAAAAAAAAAAAAAAAAAAAAAAAAAAAAAAAAAAAAAAAAAAAAAAAAAAAAAAAAAAAAAAAAAAAAAAAAAAAAAAAAAAAAAAAAAAAAAAAAAAAAAAAAAAAAAAAAAAAAAAAAAAAAAAAAAAAAAAAAAAAAAAAAAAAAAAAAAAAAAAAAAAAAAAAAAAAAAAAAAAAAAAAAAAAAAAAAAAAAAAAAAAAAAAAAAAAAAAAAAAAAAAAAAAAAAAAAAAAAAAAAAAAAAAAAAAAAAAAAAAAAAAAAAAAAAAAAAAAAAAAAAAAAAAAAAAAAAAAAAAAAAAAAAAAAAAAAAAAAAAAAAAAAAAAAAAAAAAAAAAAAAAAAAAAAAAAAAAAAAAAAAAAAAAAAAAAAAAAAAAAAAAAAAAAAAAAAAAAAAAAAAAAAAAAAAAAAAAAAAAAAAAAAAAAAAAAAAAAAAAAAAAAAAAAAAAAAAAAAAAAAAAAAAAAAAAAAAAAAAAAAAAAAAAAAAAAAAAAAAAAAAAAAAAAAAAAAAAAAAAAAAAAAAAAAAAAAAAAAAAAAAAAAAAAAAAAAAAAAAAAAAAAAAAAAAAAAAAAAAAAAAAAAAAAAAAAAAAAAAAAAAAAAAAAAAAAAAAAAAAAAAAAAAAAAAAAAAAAAAAAAAAAAAAAAAAAAAAAAAAAAAAAAAAAAAAAAAAAAAAAAAAAAAAAAAAAAAAAAAAAAAAAAAAAAAAAAAAAAAAAAAAAAAAAAAAAAAAAAAAAAAAAAAAAAAAAAAAAAAAAAAAAAAAAAAAAAAAAAAAAAAAAAAAAAAAAAAAAAAAAAAAAAAAAAAAAAAAAAAAAAAAAAAAAAAAAAAAAAAAAAAAAAAAAAAAAAAAAAAAAAAAAAAAAAAAAAAAAAAAAAAAAAAAAAAAAAAAAAAAAAAAAAAAAAAAAAAAAAAAAAAAAAAAAAAAAAAAAAAAAAAAAAAAAAAAAAAAAAAAAAAAAAAAAAAAAAAAAAAAAAAAAAAAAAAAAAAAAAAAAAAAAAAAAAAAAAAAAAAAAAAAAAAAAAAAAAAAAAAAAAAAAAAAAAAAAAAAAAAAAAAAAAAAAAAAAAAAAAAAAAAAAAAAAAAAAAAAAAAAAAAAAAAAAAAAAAAAAAAAAAAAAAAAAAAAAAAAAAAAAAAAAAAAAAAAAAAAAAAAAAAAAAAAAAAAAAAAAAAAAAAAAAAAAAAAAAAAAAAAAAAAAAAAAAAAAAAAAAAAAAAAAAAAAAAAAAAAAAAAAAAAAAAAAAAAAAAAAAAAAAAAAAAAAAAAAAAAAAAAAAAAAAAAAAAAAAAAAAAAAAAAAAAAAAAAAAAAAAAAAAAAAAAAAAAAAAAAAAAAAAAAAAAAAAAAAAAAAAAAAAAAAAAAAAAAAAAAAAAAAAAAAAAAAAAAAAAAAAAAAAAAAAAAAAAAAAAAAAAAAAAAAAAAAAAAAAAAAAAAAAAAAAAAAAAAAAAAAAAAAAAAAAAAAAAAAAAAAAAAAAAAAAAAAAAAAAAAAAAAAAAAAAAAAAAAAAAAAAAAAAAAAAAAAAAAAAAAAAAAAAAAAAAAAAAAAAAAAAAAAAAAAAAAAAAAAAAAAAAAAAAAAAAAAAAAAAAAAAAAAAAAAAAAAAAAAAAAAAAAAAAAAAAAAAAAAAAAAAAAAAAAAAAAAAAAAAAAAAAAAAAAAAAAAAAAAAAAAAAAAAAAAAAAAAAAAAAAAAAAAAAAAAAAAAAAAAAAAAAAAAAAAAAAAAAAAAAAAAAAAAAAAAAAAAAAAAAAAAAAAAAAAAAAAAAAAAAAAAAAAAAAAAAAAAAAAAAAAAAAAAAAAAAAAAAAAAAAAAAAAAAAAAAAAAAAAAAAAAAAAAAAAAAAAAAAAAAAAAAAAAAAAAAAAAAAAAAAAAAAAAAAAAAAAAAAAAAAAAAAAAAAAAAAAAAAAAAAAAAAAAAAAAAAAAAAAAAAAAAAAAAAAAAAAAAAAAAAAAAAAAAAAAAAAAAAAAAAAAAAAAAAAAAAAAAAAAAAAAAAAAAAAAAAAAAAAAAAAAAAAAAAAAAAAAAAAAAAAAAAAAAAAAAAAAAAAAAAAAAAAAAAAAAAAAAAAAAAAAAAAAAAAAAAAAAAAAAAAAAAAAAAAAAAAAAAAAAAAAAAAAAAAAAAAAAAAAAAAAAAAAAAAAAAAAAAAAAAAAAAAAAAAAAAAAAAAAAAAAAAAAAAAAAAAAAAAAAAAAAAAAAAAAAAAAAAAAAAAAAAAAAAAAAAAAAAAAAAAAAAAAAAAAAAAAAAAAAAAAAAAAAAAAAAAAAAAAAAAAAAAAAAAAAAAAAAAAAAAAAAAAAAAAAAAAAAAAAAAAAAAAAAAAAAAAAAAAAAAAAAAAAAAAAAAAAAAAAAAAAAAAAAAAAAAAAAAAAAAAAAAAAAAAAAAAAAAAAAAAAAAAAAAAAAAAAAAAAAAAAAAAAAAAAAAAAAAAAAAAAAAAAAAAAAAAAAAAAAAAAAAAAAAAAAAAAAAAAAAAAAAAAAAAAAAAAAAAAAAAAAAAAAAAAAAAAAAAAAAAAAAAAAAAAAAAAAAAAAAAAAAAAAAAAAAAAAAAAAAAAAAAAAAAAAAAAAAAAAAAAAAAAAAAAAAAAAAAAAAAAAAAAAAAAAAAAAAAAAAAAAAAAAAAAAAAAAAAAAAAAAAAAAAAAAAAAAAAAAAAAAAAAAAAAAAAAAAAAAAAAAAAAAAAAAAAAAAAAAAAAAAAAAAAAAAAAAAAAAAAAAAAAAAAAAAAAAAAAAAAAAAAAAAAAAAAAAAAAAAAAAAAAAAAAAAAAAAAAAAAAAAAAAAAAAAAAAAAAAAAAAAAAAAAAAAAAAAAAAAAAAAAAAAAAAAAAAAAAAAAAAAAAAAAAAAAAAAAAAAAAAAAAAAAAAAAAAAAAAAAAAAAAAAAAAAAAAAAAAAAAAAAAAAAAAAAAAAAAAAAAAAAAAAAAAAAAAAAAAAAAAAAAAAAAAAAAAAAAAAAAAAAAAAAAAAAAAAAAAAAAAAAAAAAAAAAAAAAAAAAAAAAAAAAAAAAAAAAAAAAAAAAAAAAAAAAAAAAAAAAAAAAAAAAAAAAAAAAAAAAAAAAAAAAAAAAAAAAAAAAAAAAAAAAAAAAAAAAAAAAAAAAAAAAAAAAAAAAAAAAAAAAAAAAAAAAAAAAAAAAAAAAAAAAAAAAAAAAAAAAAAAAAAAAAAAAAAAAAAAAAAAAAAAAAAAAAAAAAAAAAAAAAAAAAAAAAAAAAAAAAAAAAAAAAAAAAAAAAAAAAAAAAAAAAAAAAAAAAAAAAAAAAAAAAAAAAAAAAAAAAAAAAAAAAAAAAAAAAAAAAAAAAAAAAAAAAAAAAAAAAAAAAAAAAAAAAAAAAAAAAAAAAAAAAAAAAAAAAAAAAAAAAAAAAAAAAAAAAAAAAAAAAAAAAAAAAAAAAAAAAAAAAAAAAAAAAAAAAAAAAAAAAAAAAAAAAAAAAAAAAAAAAAAAAAAAAAAAAAAAAAAAAAAAAAAAAAAAAAAAAAAAAAAAAAAAAAAAAAAAAAAAAAAAAAAAAAAAAAAAAAAAAAAAAAAAAAAAAAAAAAAAAAAAAAAAAAAAAAAAAAAAAAAAAAAAAAAAAAAAAAAAAAAAAAAAAAAAAAAAAAAAAAAAAAAAAAAAAAAAAAAAAAAAAAAAAAAAAAAAAAAAAAAAAAAAAAAAAAAAAAAAAAAAAAAAAAAAAAAAAAAAAAAAAAAAAAAAAAAAAAAAAAAAAAAAAAAAAAAAAAAAAAAAAAAAAAAAAAAAAAAAAAAAAAAAAAAAAAAAAAAAAAAAAAAAAAAAAAAAAAAAAAAAAAAAAAAAAAAAAAAAAAAAAAAAAAAAAAAAAAAAAAAAAAAAAAAAAAAAAAAAAAAAAAAAAAAAAAAAAAAAAAAAAAAAAAAAAAAAAAAAAAAAAAAAAAAAAAAAAAAAAAAAAAAAAAAAAAAAAAAAAAAAAAAAAAAAAAAAAAAAAAAAAAAAAAAAAAAAAAAAAAAAAAAAAAAAAAAAAAAAAAAAAAAAAAAAAAAAAAAAAAAAAAAAAAAAAAAAAAAAAAAAAAAAAAAAAAAAAAAAAAAAAAAAAAAAAAAAAAAAAAAAAAAAAAAAAAAAAAAAAAAAAAAAAAAAAAAAAAAAAAAAAAAAAAAAAAAAAAAAAAAAAAAAAAAAAAAAAAAAAAAAAAAAAAAAAAAAAAAAAAAAAAAAAAAAAAAAAAAAAAAAAAAAAAAAAAAAAAAAAAAAAAAAAAAAAAAAAAAAAAAAAAAAAAAAAAAAAAAAAAAAAAAAAAAAAAAAAAAAAAAAAAAAAAAAAAAAAAAAAAAAAAAAAAAAAAAAAAAAAAAAAAAAAAAAAAAAAAAAAAAAAAAAAAAAAAAAAAAAAAAAAAAAAAAAAAAAAAAAAAAAAAAAAAAAAAAAAAAAAAAAAAAAAAAAAAAAAAAAAAAAAAAAAAAAAAAAAAAAAAAAAAAAAAAAAAAAAAAAAAAAAAAAAAAAAAAAAAAAAAAAAAAAAAAAAAAAAAAAAAAAAAAAAAAAAAAAAAAAAAAAAAAAAAAAAAAAAAAAAAAAAAAAAAAAAAAAAAAAAAAAAAAAAAAAAAAAAAAAAAAAAAAAAAAAAAAAAAAAAAAAAAAAAAAAAAAAAAAAAAAAAAAAAAAAAAAAAAAAAAAAAAAAAAAAAAAAAAAAAAAAAAAAAAAAAAAAAAAAAAAAAAAAAAAAAAAAAAAAAAAAAAAAAAAAAAAAAAAAAAAAAAAAAAAAAAAAAAAAAAAAAAAAAAAAAAAAAAAAAAAAAAAAAAAAAAAAAAAAAAAAAAAAAAAAAAAAAAAAAAAAAAAAAAAAAAAAAAAAAAAAAAAAAAAAAAAAAAAAAAAAAAAAAAAAAAAAAAAAAAAAAAAAAAAAAAAAAAAAAAAAAAAAAAAAAAAAAAAAAAAAAAAAAAAAAAAAAAAAAAAAAAAAAAAAAAAAAAAAAAAAAAAAAAAAAAAAAAAAAAAAAAAAAAAAAAAAAAAAAAAAAAAAAAAAAAAAAAAAAAAAAAAAAAAAAAAAAAAAAAAAAAAAAAAAAAAAAAAAAAAAAAAAAAAAAAAAAAAAAAAAAAAAAAAAAAAAAAAAAAAAAAAAAAAAAAAAAAAAAAAAAAAAAAAAAAAAAAAAAAAAAAAAAAAAAAAAAAAAAAAAAAAAAAAAAAAAAAAAAAAAAAAAAAAAAAAAAAAAAAAAAAAAAAAAAAAAAAAAAAAAAAAAAAAAAAAAAAAAAAAAAAAAAAAAAAAAAAAAAAAAAAAAAAAAAAAAAAAAAAAAAAAAAAAAAAAAAAAAAAAAAAAAAAAAAAAAAAAAAAAAAAAAAAAAAAAAAAAAAAAAAAAAAAAAAAAAAAAAAAAAAAAAAAAAAAAAAAAAAAAAAAAAAAAAAAAAAAAAAAAAAAAAAAAAAAAAAAAAAAAAAAAAAAAAAAAAAAAAAAAAAAAAAAAAAAAAAAAAAAAAAAAAAAAAAAAAAAAAAAAAAAAAAAAAAAAAAAAAAAAAAAAAAAAAAAAAAAAAAAAAAAAAAAAAAAAAAAAAAAAAAAAAAAAAAAAAAAAAAAAAAAAAAAAAAAAAAAAAAAAAAAAAAAAAAAAAAAAAAAAAAAAAAAAAAAAAAAAAAAAAAAAAAAAAAAAAAAAAAAAAAAAAAAAAAAAAAAAAAAAAAAAAAAAAAAAAAAAAAAAAAAAAAAAAAAAAAAAAAAAAAAAAAAAAAAAAAAAAAAAAAAAAAAAAAAAAAAAAAAAAAAAAAAAAAAAAAAAAAAAAAAAAAAAAAAAAAAAAAAAAAAAAAAAAAAAAAAAAAAAAAAAAAAAAAAAAAAAAAAAAAAAAAAAAAAAAAAAAAAAAAAAAAAAAAAAAAAAAAAAAAAAAAAAAAAAAAAAAAAAAAAAAAAAAAAAAAAAAAAAAAAAAAAAAAAAAAAAAAAAAAAAAAAAAAAAAAAAAAAAAAAAAAAAAAAAAAAAAAAAAAAAAAAAAAAAAAAAAAAAAAAAAAAAAAAAAAAAAAAAAAAAAAAAAAAAAAAAAAAAAAAAAAAAAAAAAAAAAAAAAAAAAAAAAAAAAAAAAAAAAAAAAAAAAAAAAAAAAAAAAAAAAAAAAAAAAAAAAAAAAAAAAAAAAAAAAAAAAAAAAAAAAAAAAAAAAAAAAAAAAAAAAAAAAAAAAAAAAAAAAAAAAAAAAAAAAAAAAAAAAAAAAAAAAAAAAAAAAAAAAAAAAAAAAAAAAAAAAAAAAAAAAAAAAAAAAAAAAAAAAAAAAAAAAAAAAAAAAAAAAAAAAAAAAAAAAAAAAAAAAAAAAAAAAAAAAAAAAAAAAAAAAAAAAAAAAAAAAAAAAAAAAAAAAAAAAAAAAAAAAAAAAAAAAAAAAAAAAAAAAAAAAAAAAAAAAAAAAAAAAAAAAAAAAAAAAAAAAAAAAAAAAAAAAAAAAAAAAAAAAAAAAAAAAAAAAAAAAAAAAAAAAAAAAAAAAAAAAAAAAAAAAAAAAAAAAAAAAAAAAAAAAAAAAAAAAAAAAAAAAAAAAAAAAAAAAAAAAAAAAAAAAAAAAAAAAAAAAAAAAAAAAAAAAAAAAAAAAAAAAAAAAAAAAAAAAAAAAAAAAAAAAAAAAAAAAAAAAAAAAAAAAAAAAAAAAAAAAAAAAAAAAAAAAAAAAAAAAAAAAAAAAAAAAAAAAAAAAAAAAAAAAAAAAAAAAAAAAAAAAAAAAAAAAAAAAAAAAAAAAAAAAAAAAAAAAAAAAAAAAAAAAAAAAAAAAAAAAAAAAAAAAAAAAAAAAAAAAAAAAAAAAAAAAAAAAAAAAAAAAAAAAAAAAAAAAAAAAAAAAAAAAAAAAAAAAAAAAAAAAAAAAAAAAAAAAAAAAAAAAAAAAAAAAAAAAAAAAAAAAAAAAAAAAAAAAAAAAAAAAAAAAAAAAAAAAAAAAAAAAAAAAAAAAAAAAAAAAAAAAAAAAAAAAAAAAAAAAAAAAAAAAAAAAAAAAAAAAAAAAAAAAAAAAAAAAAAAAAAAAAAAAAAAAAAAAAAAAAAAAAAAAAAAAAAAAAAAAAAAAAAAAAAAAAAAAAAAAAAAAAAAAAAAAAAAAAAAAAAAAAAAAAAAAAAAAAAAAAAAAAAAAAAAAAAAAAAAAAAAAAAAAAAAAAAAAAAAAAAAAAAAAAAAAAAAAAAAAAAAAAAAAAAAAAAAAAAAAAAAAAAAAAAAAAAAAAAAAAAAAAAAAAAAAAAAAAAAAAAAAAAAAAAAAAAAAAAAAAAAAAAAAAAAAAAAAAAAAAAAAAAAAAAAAAAAAAAAAAAAAAAAAAAAAAAAAAAAAAAAAAAAAAAAAAAAAAAAAAAAAAAAAAAAAAAAAAAAAAAAAAAAAAAAAAAAAAAAAAAAAAAAAAAAAAAAAAAAAAAAAAAAAAAAAAAAAAAAAAAAAAAAAAAAAAAAAAAAAAAAAAAAAAAAAAAAAAAAAAAAAAAAAAAAAAAAAAAAAAAAAAAAAAAAAAAAAAAAAAAAAAAAAAAAAAAAAAAAAAAAAAAAAAAAAAAAAAAAAAAAAAAAAAAAAAAAAAAAAAAAAAAAAAAAAAAAAAAAAAAAAAAAAAAAAAAAAAAAAAAAAAAAAAAAAAAAAAAAAAAAAAAAAAAAAAAAAAAAAAAAAAAAAAAAAAAAAAAAAAAAAAAAAAAAAAAAAAAAAAAAAAAAAAAAAAAAAAAAAAAAAAAAAAAAAAAAAAAAAAAAAAAAAAAAAAAAAAAAAAAAAAAAAAAAAAAAAAAAAAAAAAAAAAAAAAAAAAAAAAAAAAAAAAAAAAAAAAAAAAAAAAAAAAAAAAAAAAAAAAAAAAAAAAAAAAAAAAAAAAAAAAAAAAAAAAAAAAAAAAAAAAAAAAAAAAAAAAAAAAAAAAAAAAAAAAAAAAAAAAAAAAAAAAAAAAAAAAAAAAAAAAAAAAAAAAAAAAAAAAAAAAAAAAAAAAAAAAAAAAAAAAAAAAAAAAAAAAAAAAAAAAAAAAAAAAAAAAAAAAAAAAAAAAAAAAAAAAAAAAAAAAAAAAAAAAAAAAAAAAAAAAAAAAAAAAAAAAAAAAAAAAAAAAAAAAAAAAAAAAAAAAAAAAAAAAAAAAAAAAAAAAAAAAAAAAAAAAAAAAAAAAAAAAAAAAAAAAAAAAAAAAAAAAAAAAAAAAAAAAAAAAAAAAAAAAAAAAAAAAAAAAAAAAAAAAAAAAAAAAAAAAAAAAAAAAAAAAAAAAAAAAAAAAAAAAAAAAAAAAAAAAAAAAAAAAAAAAAAAAAAAAAAAAAAAAAAAAAAAAAAAAAAAAAAAAAAAAAAAAAAAAAAAAAAAAAAAAAAAAAAAAAAAAAAAAAAAAAAAAAAAAAAAAAAAAAAAAAAAAAAAAAAAAAAAAAAAAAAAAAAAAAAAAAAAAAAAAAAAAAAAAAAAAAAAAAAAAAAAAAAAAAAAAAAAAAAAAAAAAAAAAAAAAAAAAAAAAAAAAAAAAAAAAAAAAAAAAAAAAAAAAAAAAAAAAAAAAAAAAAAAAAAAAAAAAAAAAAAAAAAAAAAAAAAAAAAAAAAAAAAAAAAAAAAAAAAAAAAAAAAAAAAAAAAAAAAAAAAAAAAAAAAAAAAAAAAAAAAAAAAAAAAAAAAAAAAAAAAAAAAAAAAAAAAAAAAAAAAAAAAAAAAAAAAAAAAAAAAAAAAAAAAAAAAAAAAAAAAAAAAAAAAAAAAAAAAAAAAAAAAAAAAAAAAAAAAAAAAAAAAAAAAAAAAAAAAAAAAAAAAAAAAAAAAAAAAAAAAAAAAAAAAAAAAAAAAAAAAAAAAAAAAAAAAAAAAAAAAAAAAAAAAAAAAAAAAAAAAAAAAAAAAAAAAAAAAAAAAAAAAAAAAAAAAAAAAAAAAAAAAAAAAAAAAAAAAAAAAAAAAAAAAAAAAAAAAAAAAAAAAAAAAAAAAAAAAAAAAAAAAAAAAAAAAAAAAAAAAAAAAAAAAAAAAAAAAAAAAAAAAAAAAAAAAAAAAAAAAAAAAAAAAAAAAAAAAAAAAAAAAAAAAAAAAAAAAAAAAAAAAAAAAAAAAAAAAAAAAAAAAAAAAAAAAAAAAAAAAAAAAAAAAAAAAAAAAAAAAAAAAAAAAAAAAAAAAAAAAAAAAAAAAAAAAAAAAAAAAAAAAAAAAAAAAAAAAAAAAAAAAAAAAAAAAAAAAAAAAAAAAAAAAAAAAAAAAAAAAAAAAAAAAAAAAAAAAAAAAAAAAAAAAAAAAAAAAAAAAAAAAAAAAAAAAAAAAAAAAAAAAAAAAAAAAAAAAAAAAAAAAAAAAAAAAAAAAAAAAAAAAAAAAAAAAAAAAAAAAAAAAAAAAAAAAAAAAAAAAAAAAAAAAAAAAAAAAAAAAAAAAAAAAAAAAAAAAAAAAAAAAAAAAAAAAAAAAAAAAAAAAAAAAAAAAAAAAAAAAAAAAAAAAAAAAAAAAAAAAAAAAAAAAAAAAAAAAAAAAAAAAAAAAAAAAAAAAAAAAAAAAAAAAAAAAAAAAAAAAAAAAAAAAAAAAAAAAAAAAAAAAAAAAAAAAAAAAAAAAAAAAAAAAAAAAAAAAAAAAAAAAAAAAAAAAAAAAAAAAAAAAAAAAAAAAAAAAAAAAAAAAAAAAAAAAAAAAAAAAAAAAAAAAAAAAAAAAAAAAAAAAAAAAAAAAAAAAAAAAAAAAAAAAAAAAAAAAAAAAAAAAAAAAAAAAAAAAAAAAAAAAAAAAAAAAAAAAAAAAAAAAAAAAAAAAAAAAAAAAAAAAAAAAAAAAAAAAAAAAAAAAAAAAAAAAAAAAAAAAAAAAAAAAAAAAAAAAAAAAAAAAAAAAAAAAAAAAAAAAAAAAAAAAAAAAAAAAAAAAAAAAAAAAAAAAAAAAAAAAAAAAAAAAAAAAAAAAAAAAAAAAAAAAAAAAAAAAAAAAAAAAAAAAAAAAAAAAAAAAAAAAAAAAAAAAAAAAAAAAAAAAAAAAAAAAAAAAAAAAAAAAAAAAAAAAAAAAAAAAAAAAAAAAAAAAAAAAAAAAAAAAAAAAAAAAAAAAAAAAAAAAAAAAAAAAAAAAAAAAAAAAAAAAAAAAAAAAAAAAAAAAAAAAAAAAAAAAAAAAAAAAAAAAAAAAAAAAAAAAAAAAAAAAAAAAAAAAAAAAAAAAAAAAAAAAAAAAAAAAAAAAAAAAAAAAAAAAAAAAAAAAAAAAAAAAAAAAAAAAAAAAAAAAAAAAAAAAAAAAAAAAAAAAAAAAAAAAAAAAAAAAAAAAAAAAAAAAAAAAAAAAAAAAAAAAAAAAAAAAAAAAAAAAAAAAAAAAAAAAAAAAAAAAAAAAAAAAAAAAAAAAAAAAAAAAAAAAAAAAAAAAAAAAAAAAAAAAAAAAAAAAAAAAAAAAAAAAAAAAAAAAAAAAAAAAAAAAAAAAAAAAAAAAAAAAAAAAAAAAAAAAAAAAAAAAAAAAAAAAAAAAAAAAAAAAAAAAAAAAAAAAAAAAAAAAAAAAAAAAAAAAAAAAAAAAAAAAAAAAAAAAAAAAAAAAAAAAAAAAAAAAAAAAAAAAAAAAAAAAAAAAAAAAAAAAAAAAAAAAAAAAAAAAAAAAAAAAAAAAAAAAAAAAAAAAAAAAAAAAAAAAAAAAAAAAAAAAAAAAAAAAAAAAAAAAAAAAAAAAAAAAAAAAAAAAAAAAAAAAAAAAAAAAAAAAAAAAAAAAAAAAAAAAAAAAAAAAAAAAAAAAAAAAAAAAAAAAAAAAAAAAAAAAAAAAAAAAAAAAAAAAAAAAAAAAAAAAAAAAAAAAAAAAAAAAAAAAAAAAAAAAAAAAAAAAAAAAAAAAAAAAAAAAAAAAAAAAAAAAAAAAAAAAAAAAAAAAAAAAAAAAAAAAAAAAAAAAAAAAAAAAAAAAAAAAAAAAAAAAAAAAAAAAAAAAAAAAAAAAAAAAAAAAAAAAAAAAAAAAAAAAAAAAAAAAAAAAAAAAAAAAAAAAAAAAAAAAAAAAAAAAAAAAAAAAAAAAAAAAAAAAAAAAAAAAAAAAAAAAAAAAAAAAAAAAAAAAAAAAAAAAAAAAAAAAAAAAAAAAAAAAAAAAAAAAAAAAAAAAAAAAAAAAAAAAAAAAAAAAAAAAAAAAAAAAAAAAAAAAAAAAAAAAAAAAAAAAAAAAAAAAAAAAAAAAAAAAAAAAAAAAAAAAAAAAAAAAAAAAAAAAAAAAAAAAAAAAAAAAAAAAAAAAAAAAAAAAAAAAAAAAAAAAAAAAAAAAAAAAAAAAAAAAAAAAAAAAAAAAAAAAAAAAAAAAAAAAAAAAAAAAAAAAAAAAAAAAAAAAAAAAAAAAAAAAAAAAAAAAAAAAAAAAAAAAAAAAAAAAAAAAAAAAAAAAAAAAAAAAAAAAAAAAAAAAAAAAAAAAAAAAAAAAAAAAAAAAAAAAAAAAAAAAAAAAAAAAAAAAAAAAAAAAAAAAAAAAAAAAAAAAAAAAAAAAAAAAAAAAAAAAAAAAAAAAAAAAAAAAAAAAAAAAAAAAAAAAAAAAAAAAAAAAAAAAAAAAAAAAAAAAAAAAAAAAAAAAAAAAAAAAAAAAAAAAAAAAAAAAAAAAAAAAAAAAAAAAAAAAAAAAAAAAAAAAAAAAAAAAAAAAAAAAAAAAAAAAAAAAAAAAAAAAAAAAAAAAAAAAAAAAAAAAAAAAAAAAAAAAAAAAAAAAAAAAAAAAAAAAAAAAAAAAAAAAAAAAAAAAAAAAAAAAAAAAAAAAAAAAAAAAAAAAAAAAAAAAAAAAAAAAAAAAAAAAAAAAAAAAAAAAAAAAAAAAAAAAAAAAAAAAAAAAAAAAAAAAAAAAAAAAAAAAAAAAAAAAAAAAAAAAAAAAAAAAAAAAAAAAAAAAAAAAAAAAAAAAAAAAAAAAAAAAAAAAAAAAAAAAAAAAAAAAAAAAAAAAAAAAAAAAAAAAAAAAAAAAAAAAAAAAAAAAAAAAAAAAAAAAAAAAAAAAAAAAAAAAAAAAAAAAAAAAAAAAAAAAAAAAAAAAAAAAAAAAAAAAAAAAAAAAAAAAAAAAAAAAAAAAAAAAAAAAAAAAAAAAAAAAAAAAAAAAAAAAAAAAAAAAAAAAAAAAAAAAAAAAAAAAAAAAAAAAAAAAAAAAAAAAAAAAAAAAAAAAAAAAAAAAAAAAAAAAAAAAAAAAAAAAAAAAAAAAAAAAAAAAAAAAAAAAAAAAAAAAAAAAAAAAAAAAAAAAAAAAAAAAAAAAAAAAAAAAAAAAAAAAAAAAAAAAAAAAAAAAAAAAAAAAAAAAAAAAAAAAAAAAAAAAAAAAAAAAAAAAAAAAAAAAAAAAAAAAAAAAAAAAAAAAAAAAAAAAAAAAAAAAAAAAAAAAAAAAAAAAAAAAAAAAAAAAAAAAAAAAAAAAAAAAAAAAAAAAAAAAAAAAAAAAAAAAAAAAAAAAAAAAAAAAAAAAAAAAAAAAAAAAAAAAAAAAAAAAAAAAAAAAAAAAAAAAAAAAAAAAAAAAAAAAAAAAAAAAAAAAAAAAAAAAAAAAAAAAAAAAAAAAAAAAAAAAAAAAAAAAAAAAAAAAAAAAAAAAAAAAAAAAAAAAAAAAAAAAAAAAAAAAAAAAAAAAAAAAAAAAAAAAAAAAAAAAAAAAAAAAAAAAAAAAAAAAAAAAAAAAAAAAAAAAAAAAAAAAAAAAAAAAAAAAAAAAAAAAAAAAAAAAAAAAAAAAAAAAAAAAAAAAAAAAAAAAAAAAAAAAAAAAAAAAAAAAAAAAAAAAAAAAAAAAAAAAAAAAAAAAAAAAAAAAAAAAAAAAAAAAAAAAAAAAAAAAAAAAAAAAAAAAAAAAAAAAAAAAAAAAAAAAAAAAAAAAAAAAAAAAAAAAAAAAAAAAAAAAAAAAAAAAAAAAAAAAAAAAAAAAAAAAAAAAAAAAAAAAAAAAAAAAAAAAAAAAAAAAAAAAAAAAAAAAAAAAAAAAAAAAAAAAAAAAAAAAAAAAAAAAAAAAAAAAAAAAAAAAAAAAAAAAAAAAAAAAAAAAAAAAAAAAAAAAAAAAAAAAAAAAAAAAAAAAAAAAAAAAAAAAAAAAAAAAAAAAAAAAAAAAAAAAAAAAAAAAAAAAAAAAAAAAAAAAAAAAAAAAAAAAAAAAAAAAAAAAAAAAAAAAAAAAAAAAAAAAAAAAAAAAAAAAAAAAAAAAAAAAAAAAAAAAAAAAAAAAAAAAAAAAAAAAAAAAAAAAAAAAAAAAAAAAAAAAAAAAAAAAAAAAAAAAAAAAAAAAAAAAAAAAAAAAAAAAAAAAAAAAAAAAAAAAAAAAAAAAAAAAAAAAAAAAAAAAAAAAAAAAAAAAAAAAAAAAAAAAAAAAAAAAAAAAAAAAAAAAAAAAAAAAAAAAAAAAAAAAAAAAAAAAAAAAAAAAAAAAAAAAAAAAAAAAAAAAAAAAAAAAAAAAAAAAAAAAAAAAAAAAAAAAAAAAAAAAAAAAAAAAAAAAAAAAAAAAAAAAAAAAAAAAAAAAAAAAAAAAAAAAAAAAAAAAAAAAAAAAAAAAAAAAAAAAAAAAAAAAAAAAAAAAAAAAAAAAAAAAAAAAAAAAAAAAAAAAAAAAAAAAAAAAAAAAAAAAAAAAAAAAAAAAAAAAAAAAAAAAAAAAAAAAAAAAAAAAAAAAAAAAAAAAAAAAAAAAAAAAAAAAAAAAAAAAAAAAAAAAAAAAAAAAAAAAAAAAAAAAAAAAAAAAAAAAAAAAAAAAAAAAAAAAAAAAAAAAAAAAAAAAAAAAAAAAAAAAAAAAAAAAAAAAAAAAAAAAAAAAAAAAAAAAAAAAAAAAAAAAAAAAAAAAAAAAAAAAAAAAAAAAAAAAAAAAAAAAAAAAAAAAAAAAAAAAAAAAAAAAAAAAAAAAAAAAAAAAAAAAAAAAAAAAAAAAAAAAAAAAAAAAAAAAAAAAAAAAAAAAAAAAAAAAAAAAAAAAAAAAAAAAAAAAAAAAAAAAAAAAAAAAAAAAAAAAAAAAAAAAAAAAAAAAAAAAAAAAAAAAAAAAAAAAAAAAAAAAAAAAAAAAAAAAAAAAAAAAAAAAAAAAAAAAAAAAAAAAAAAAAAAAAAAAAAAAAAAAAAAAAAAAAAAAAAAAAAAAAAAAAAAAAAAAAAAAAAAAAAAAAAAAAAAAAAAAAAAAAAAAAAAAAAAAAAAAAAAAAAAAAAAAAAAAAAAAAAAAAAAAAAAAAAAAAAAAAAAAAAAAAAAAAAAAAAAAAAAAAAAAAAAAAAAAAAAAAAAAAAAAAAAAAAAAAAAAAAAAAAAAAAAAAAAAAAAAAAAAAAAAAAAAAAAAAAAAAAAAAAAAAAAAAAAAAAAAAAAAAAAAAAAAAAAAAAAAAAAAAAAAAAAAAAAAAAAAAAAAAAAAAAAAAAAAAAAAAAAAAAAAAAAAAAAAAAAAAAAAAAAAAAAAAAAAAAAAAAAAAAAAAAAAAAAAAAAAAAAAAAAAAAAAAAAAAAAAAAAAAAAAAAAAAAAAAAAAAAAAAAAAAAAAAAAAAAAAAAAAAAAAAAAAAAAAAAAAAAAAAAAAAAAAAAAAAAAAAAAAAAAAAAAAAAAAAAAAAAAAAAAAAAAAAAAAAAAAAAAAAAAAAAAAAAAAAAAAAAAAAAAAAAAAAAAAAAAAAAAAAAAAAAAAAAAAAAAAAAAAAAAAAAAAAAAAAAAAAAAAAAAAAAAAAAAAAAAAAAAAAAAAAAAAAAAAAAAAAAAAAAAAAAAAAAAAAAAAAAAAAAAAAAAAAAAAAAAAAAAAAAAAAAAAAAAAAAAAAAAAAAAAAAAAAAAAAAAAAAAAAAAAAAAAAAAAAAAAAAAAAAAAAAAAAAAAAAAAAAAAAAAAAAAAAAAAAAAAAAAAAAAAAAAAAAAAAAAAAAAAAAAAAAAAAAAAAAAAAAAAAAAAAAAAAAAAAAAAAAAAAAAAAAAAAAAAAAAAAAAAAAAAAAAAAAAAAAAAAAAAAAAAAAAAAAAAAAAAAAAAAAAAAAAAAAAAAAAAAAAAAAAAAAAAAAAAAAAAAAAAAAAAAAAAAAAAAAAAAAAAAAAAAAAAAAAAAAAAAAAAAAAAAAAAAAAAAAAAAAAAAAAAAAAAAAAAAAAAAAAAAAAAAAAAAAAAAAAAAAAAAAAAAAAAAAAAAAAAAAAAAAAAAAAAAAAAAAAAAAAAAAAAAAAAAAAAAAAAAAAAAAAAAAAAAAAAAAAAAAAAAAAAAAAAAAAAAAAAAAAAAAAAAAAAAAAAAAAAAAAAAAAAAAAAAAAAAAAAAAAAAAAAAAAAAAAAAAAAAAAAAAAAAAAAAAAAAAAAAAAAAAAAAAAAAAAAAAAAAAAAAAAAAAAAAAAAAAAAAAAAAAAAAAAAAAAAAAAAAAAAAAAAAAAAAAAAAAAAAAAAAAAAAAAAAAAAAAAAAAAAAAAAAAAAAAAAAAAAAAAAAAAAAAAAAAAAAAAAAAAAAAAAAAAAAAAAAAAAAAAAAAAAAAAAAAAAAAAAAAAAAAAAAAAAAAAAAAAAAAAAAAAAAAAAAAAAAAAAAAAAAAAAAAAAAAAAAAAAAAAAAAAAAAAAAAAAAAAAAAAAAAAAAAAAAAAAAAAAAAAAAAAAAAAAAAAAAAAAAAAAAAAAAAAAAAAAAAAAAAAAAAAAAAAAAAAAAAAAAAAAAAAAAAAAAAAAAAAAAAAAAAAAAAAAAAAAAAAAAAAAAAAAAAAAAAAAAAAAAAAAAAAAAAAAAAAAAAAAAAAAAAAAAAAAAAAAAAAAAAAAAAAAAAAAAAAAAAAAAAAAAAAAAAAAAAAAAAAAAAAAAAAAAAAAAAAAAAAAAAAAAAAAAAAAAAAAAAAAAAAAAAAAAAAAAAAAAAAAAAAAAAAAAAAAAAAAAAAAAAAAAAAAAAAAAAAAAAAAAAAAAAAAAAAAAAAAAAAAAAAAAAAAAAAAAAAAAAAAAAAAAAAAAAAAAAAAAAAAAAAAAAAAAAAAAAAAAAAAAAAAAAAAAAAAAAAAAAAAAAAAAAAAAAAAAAAAAAAAAAAAAAAAAAAAAAAAAAAAAAAAAAAAAAAAAAAAAAAAAAAAAAAAAAAAAAAAAAAAAAAAAAAAAAAAAAAAAAAAAAAAAAAAAAAAAAAAAAAAAAAAAAAAAAAAAAAAAAAAAAAAAAAAAAAAAAAAAAAAAAAAAAAAAAAAAAAAAAAAAAAAAAAAAAAAAAAAAAAAAAAAAAAAAAAAAAAAAAAAAAAAAAAAAAAAAAAAAAAAAAAAAAAAAAAAAAAAAAAAAAAAAAAAAAAAAAAAAAAAAAAAAAAAAAAAAAAAAAAAAAAAAAAAAAAAAAAAAAAAAAAAAAAAAAAAAAAAAAAAAAAAAAAAAAAAAAAAAAAAAAAAAAAAAAAAAAAAAAAAAAAAAAAAAAAAAAAAAAAAAAAAAAAAAAAAAAAAAAAAAAAAAAAAAAAAAAAAAAAAAAAAAAAAAAAAAAAAAAAAAAAAAAAAAAAAAAAAAAAAAAAAAAAAAAAAAAAAAAAAAAAAAAAAAAAAAAAAAAAAAAAAAAAAAAAAAAAAAAAAAAAAAAAAAAAAAAAAAAAAAAAAAAAAAAAAAAAAAAAAAAAAAAAAAAAAAAAAAAAAAAAAAAAAAAAAAAAAAAAAAAAAAAAAAAAAAAAAAAAAAAAAAAAAAAAAAAAAAAAAAAAAAAAAAAAAAAAAAAAAAAAAAAAAAAAAAAAAAAAAAAAAAAAAAAAAAAAAAAAAAAAAAAAAAAAAAAAAAAAAAAAAAAAAAAAAAAAAAAAAAAAAAAAAAAAAAAAAAAAAAAAAAAAAAAAAAAAAAAAAAAAAAAAAAAAAAAAAAAAAAAAAAAAAAAAAAAAAAAAAAAAAAAAAAAAAAAAAAAAAAAAAAAAAAAAAAAAAAAAAAAAAAAAAAAAAAAAAAAAAAAAAAAAAAAAAAAAAAAAAAAAAAAAAAAAAAAAAAAAAAAAAAAAAAAAAAAAAAAAAAAAAAAAAAAAAAAAAAAAAAAAAAAAAAAAAAAAAAAAAAAAAAAAAAAAAAAAAAAAAAAAAAAAAAAAAAAAAAAAAAAAAAAAAAAAAAAAAAAAAAAAAAAAAAAAAAAAAAAAAAAAAAAAAAAAAAAAAAAAAAAAAAAAAAAAAAAAAAAAAAAAAAAAAAAAAAAAAAAAAAAAAAAAAAAAAAAAAAAAAAAAAAAAAAAAAAAAAAAAAAAAAAAAAAAAAAAAAAAAAAAAAAAAAAAAAAAAAAAAAAAAAAAAAAAAAAAAAAAAAAAAAAAAAAAAAAAAAAAAAAAAAAAAAAAAAAAAAAAAAAAAAAAAAAAAAAAAAAAAAAAAAAAAAAAAAAAAAAAAAAAAAAAAAAAAAAAAAAAAAAAAAAAAA
The DNA here is from genome assembly GCF_028858705.1 of Grus americana. Lineage (NCBI taxonomy): Eukaryota > Metazoa > Chordata > Aves > Gruiformes > Gruidae > Grus > Grus americana. Next base: position 152,155 of record NW_026562132.1, read on the forward strand.
AAAAAAAAAAAAAAAAAAAAAAAAAAAAAAAAAAAAAAAAAAAAAAAAAAAAAAAAAAAAAAAAAAAAAAAAAAAAAAAAAAAAAAAAAAAAAAAAAAAAAAAAAAAAAAAAAAAAAAAAAAAAAAAAAAAAAAAAAAAAAAAAAAAAAAAAAAAAAAAAAAAAAAAAAAAAAAAAAAAAAAAAAAAAAAAAAAAAAAAAAAAAAAAAAAAAAAAAAAAAAAAAAAAAAAAAAAAAAAAAAAAAAAAAAAAAAAAAAAAAAAAAAAAAAAAAAAAAAAAAAAAAAAAAAAAAAAAAAAAAAAAAAAAAAAAAAAAAAAAAAAAAAAAAAAAAAAAAAAAAAAAAAAAAAAAAAAAAAAAAAAAAAAAAAAAAAAAAAAAAAAAAAAAAAAAAAAAAAAAAAAAAAAAAAAAAAAAAAAAAAAAAAAAAAAAAAAAAAAAAAAAAAAAAAAAAAAAAAAAAAAAAAAAAAAAAAAAAAAAAAAAAAAAAAAAAAAAAAAAAAAAAAAAAAAAAAAAAAAAAAAAAAAAAAAAAAAAAAAAAAAAAAAAAAAAAAAAAAAAAAAAAAAAAAAAAAAAAAAAAAAAAAAAAAAAAAAAAAAAAAAAAAAAAAAAAAAAAAAAAAAAAAAAAAAAAAAAAAAAAAAAAAAAAAAAAAAAAAAAAAAAAAAAAAAAAAAAAAAAAAAAAAAAAAAAAAAAAAAAAAAAAAAAAAAAAAAAAAAAAAAAAAAAAAAAAAAAAAAAAAAAAAAAAAAAAAAAAAAAAAAAAAAAAAAAAAAAAAAAAAAAAAAAAAAAAAAAAAAAAAAAAAAAAAAAAAAAAAAAAAAAAAAAAAAAAAAAAAAAAAAAAAAAAAAAAAAAAAAAAAAAAAAAAAAAAAAAAAAAAAAAAAAAAAAAAAAAAAAAAAAAAAAAAAAAAAAAAAAAAAAAAAAAAAAAAAAAAAAAAAAAAAAAAAAAAAAAAAAAAAAAAAAAAAAAAAAAAAAAAAAAAAAAAAAAAAAAAAAAAAAAAAAAAAAAAAAAAAAAAAAAAAAAAAAAAAAAAAAAAAAAAAAAAAAAAAAAAAAAAAAAAAAAAAAAAAAAAAAAAAAAAAAAAAAAAAAAAAAAAAAAAAAAAAAAAAAAAAAAAAAAAAAAAAAAAAAAAAAAAAAAAAAAAAAAAAAAAAAAAAAAAAAAAAAAAAAAAAAAAAAAAAAAAAAAAAAAAAAAAAAAAAAAAAAAAAAAAAAAAAAAAAAAAAAAAAAAAAAAAAAAAAAAAAAAAAAAAAAAAAAAAAAAAAAAAAAAAAAAAAAAAAAAAAAAAAAAAAAAAAAAAAAAAAAAAAAAAAAAAAAAAAAAAAAAAAAAAAAAAAAAAAAAAAAAAAAAAAAAAAAAAAAAAAAAAAAAAAAAAAAAAAAAAAAAAAAAAAAAAAAAAAAAAAAAAAAAAAAAAAAAAAAAAAAAAAAAAAAAAAAAAAAAAAAAAAAAAAAAAAAAAAAAAAAAAAAAAAAAAAAAAAAAAAAAAAAAAAAAAAAAAAAAAAAAAAAAAAAAAAAAAAAAAAAAAAAAAAAAAAAAAAAAAAAAAAAAAAAAAAAAAAAAAAAAAAAAAAAAAAAAAAAAAAAAAAAAAAAAAAAAAAAAAAAAAAAAAAAAAAAAAAAAAAAAAAAAAAAAAAAAAAAAAAAAAAAAAAAAAAAAAAAAAAAAAAAAAAAAAAAAAAAAAAAAAAAAAAAAAAAAAAAAAAAAAAAAAAAAAAAAAAAAAAAAAAAAAAAAAAAAAAAAAAAAAAAAAAAAAAAAAAAAAAAAAAAAAAAAAAAAAAAAAAAAAAAAAAAAAAAAAAAAAAAAAAAAAAAAAAAAAAAAAAAAAAAAAAAAAAAAAAAAAAAAAAAAAAAAAAAAAAAAAAAAAAAAAAAAAAAAAAAAAAAAAAAAAAAAAAAAAAAAAAAAAAAAAAAAAAAAAAAAAAAAAAAAAAAAAAAAAAAAAAAAAAAAAAAAAAAAAAAAAAAAAAAAAAAAAAAAAAAAAAAAAAAAAAAAAAAAAAAAAAAAAAAAAAAAAAAAAAAAAAAAAAAAAAAAAAAAAAAAAAAAAAAAAAAAAAAAAAAAAAAAAAAAAAAAAAAAAAAAAAAAAAAAAAAAAAAAAAAAAAAAAAAAAAAAAAAAAAAAAAAAAAAAAAAAAAAAAAAAAAAAAAAAAAAAAAAAAAAAAAAAAAAAAAAAAAAAAAAAAAAAAAAAAAAAAAAAAAAAAAAAAAAAAAAAAAAAAAAAAAAAAAAAAAAAAAAAAAAAAAAAAAAAAAAAAAAAAAAAAAAAAAAAAAAAAAAAAAAAAAAAAAAAAAAAAAAAAAAAAAAAAAAAAAAAAAAAAAAAAAAAAAAAAAAAAAAAAAAAAAAAAAAAAAAAAAAAAAAAAAAAAAAAAAAAAAAAAAAAAAAAAAAAAAAAAAAAAAAAAAAAAAAAAAAAAAAAAAAAAAAAAAAAAAAAAAAAAAAAAAAAAAAAAAAAAAAAAAAAAAAAAAAAAAAAAAAAAAAAAAAAAAAAAAAAAAAAAAAAAAAAAAAAAAAAAAAAAAAAAAAAAAAAAAAAAAAAAAAAAAAAAAAAAAAAAAAAAAAAAAAAAAAAAAAAAAAAAAAAAAAAAAAAAAAAAAAAAAAAAAAAAAAAAAAAAAAAAAAAAAAAAAAAAAAAAAAAAAAAAAAAAAAAAAAAAAAAAAAAAAAAAAAAAAAAAAAAAAAAAAAAAAAAAAAAAAAAAAAAAAAAAAAAAAAAAAAAAAAAAAAAAAAAAAAAAAAAAAAAAAAAAAAAAAAAAAAAAAAAAAAAAAAAAAAAAAAAAAAAAAAAAAAAAAAAAAAAAAAAAAAAAAAAAAAAAAAAAAAAAAAAAAAAAAAAAAAAAAAAAAAAAAAAAAAAAAAAAAAAAAAAAAAAAAAAAAAAAAAAAAAAAAAAAAAAAAAAAAAAAAAAAAAAAAAAAAAAAAAAAAAAAAAAAAAAAAAAAAAAAAAAAAAAAAAAAAAAAAAAAAAAAAAAAAAAAAAAAAAAAAAAAAAAAAAAAAAAAAAAAAAAAAAAAAAAAAAAAAAAAAAAAAAAAAAAAAAAAAAAAAAAAAAAAAAAAAAAAAAAAAAAAAAAAAAAAAAAAAAAAAAAAAAAAAAAAAAAAAAAAAAAAAAAAAAAAAAAAAAAAAAAAAAAAAAAAAAAAAAAAAAAAAAAAAAAAAAAAAAAAAAAAAAAAAAAAAAAAAAAAAAAAAAAAAAAAAAAAAAAAAAAAAAAAAAAAAAAAAAAAAAAAAAAAAAAAAAAAAAAAAAAAAAAAAAAAAAAAAAAAAAAAAAAAAAAAAAAAAAAAAAAAAAAAAAAAAAAAAAAAAAAAAAAAAAAAAAAAAAAAAAAAAAAAAAAAAAAAAAAAAAAAAAAAAAAAAAAAAAAAAAAAAAAAAAAAAAAAAAAAAAAAAAAAAAAAAAAAAAAAAAAAAAAAAAAAAAAAAAAAAAAAAAAAAAAAAAAAAAAAAAAAAAAAAAAAAAAAAAAAAAAAAAAAAAAAAAAAAAAAAAAAAAAAAAAAAAAAAAAAAAAAAAAAAAAAAAAAAAAAAAAAAAAAAAAAAAAAAAAAAAAAAAAAAAAAAAAAAAAAAAAAAAAAAAAAAAAAAAAAAAAAAAAAAAAAAAAAAAAAAAAAAAAAAAAAAAAAAAAAAAAAAAAAAAAAAAAAAAAAAAAAAAAAAAAAAAAAAAAAAAAAAAAAAAAAAAAAAAAAAAAAAAAAAAAAAAAAAAAAAAAAAAAAAAAAAAAAAAAAAAAAAAAAAAAAAAAAAAAAAAAAAAAAAAAAAAAAAAAAAAAAAAAAAAAAAAAAAAAAAAAAAAAAAAAAAAAAAAAAAAAAAAAAAAAAAAAAAAAAAAAAAAAAAAAAAAAAAAAAAAAAAAAAAAAAAAAAAAAAAAAAAAAAAAAAAAAAAAAAAAAAAAAAAAAAAAAAAAAAAAAAAAAAAAAAAAAAAAAAAAAAAAAAAAAAAAAAAAAAAAAAAAAAAAAAAAAAAAAAAAAAAAAAAAAAAAAAAAAAAAAAAAAAAAAAAAAAAAAAAAAAAAAAAAAAAAAAAAAAAAAAAAAAAAAAAAAAAAAAAAAAAAAAAAAAAAAAAAAAAAAAAAAAAAAAAAAAAAAAAAAAAAAAAAAAAAAAAAAAAAAAAAAAAAAAAAAAAAAAAAAAAAAAAAAAAAAAAAAAAAAAAAAAAAAAAAAAAAAAAAAAAAAAAAAAAAAAAAAAAAAAAAAAAAAAAAAAAAAAAAAAAAAAAAAAAAAAAAAAAAAAAAAAAAAAAAAAAAAAAAAAAAAAAAAAAAAAAAAAAAAAAAAAAAAAAAAAAAAAAAAAAAAAAAAAAAAAAAAAAAAAAAAAAAAAAAAAAAAAAAAAAAAAAAAAAAAAAAAAAAAAAAAAAAAAAAAAAAAAAAAAAAAAAAAAAAAAAAAAAAAAAAAAAAAAAAAAAAAAAAAAAAAAAAAAAAAAAAAAAAAAAAAAAAAAAAAAAAAAAAAAAAAAAAAAAAAAAAAAAAAAAAAAAAAAAAAAAAAAAAAAAAAAAAAAAAAAAAAAAAAAAAAAAAAAAAAAAAAAAAAAAAAAAAAAAAAAAAAAAAAAAAAAAAAAAAAAAAAAAAAAAAAAAAAAAAAAAAAAAAAAAAAAAAAAAAAAAAAAAAAAAAAAAAAAAAAAAAAAAAAAAAAAAAAAAAAAAAAAAAAAAAAAAAAAAAAAAAAAAAAAAAAAAAAAAAAAAAAAAAAAAAAAAAAAAAAAAAAAAAAAAAAAAAAAAAAAAAAAAAAAAAAAAAAAAAAAAAAAAAAAAAAAAAAAAAAAAAAAAAAAAAAAAAAAAAAAAAAAAAAAAAAAAAAAAAAAAAAAAAAAAAAAAAAAAAAAAAAAAAAAAAAAAAAAAAAAAAAAAAAAAAAAAAAAAAAAAAAAAAAAAAAAAAAAAAAAAAAAAAAAAAAAAAAAAAAAAAAAAAAAAAAAAAAAAAAAAAAAAAAAAAAAAAAAAAAAAAAAAAAAAAAAAAAAAAAAAAAAAAAAAAAAAAAAAAAAAAAAAAAAAAAAAAAAAAAAAAAAAAAAAAAAAAAAAAAAAAAAAAAAAAAAAAAAAAAAAAAAAAAAAAAAAAAAAAAAAAAAAAAAAAAAAAAAAAAAAAAAAAAAAAAAAAAAAAAAAAAAAAAAAAAAAAAAAAAAAAAAAAAAAAAAAAAAAAAAAAAAAAAAAAAAAAAAAAAAAAAAAAAAAAAAAAAAAAAAAAAAAAAAAAAAAAAAAAAAAAAAAAAAAAAAAAAAAAAAAAAAAAAAAAAAAAAAAAAAAAAAAAAAAAAAAAAAAAAAAAAAAAAAAAAAAAAAAAAAAAAAAAAAAAAAAAAAAAAAAAAAAAAAAAAAAAAAAAAAAAAAAAAAAAAAAAAAAAAAAAAAAAAAAAAAAAAAAAAAAAAAAAAAAAAAAAAAAAAAAAAAAAAAAAAAAAAAAAAAAAAAAAAAAAAAAAAAAAAAAAAAAAAAAAAAAAAAAAAAAAAAAAAAAAAAAAAAAAAAAAAAAAAAAAAAAAAAAAAAAAAAAAAAAAAAAAAAAAAAAAAAAAAAAAAAAAAAAAAAAAAAAAAAAAAAAAAAAAAAAAAAAAAAAAAAAAAAAAAAAAAAAAAAAAAAAAAAAAAAAAAAAAAAAAAAAAAAAAAAAAAAAAAAAAAAAAAAAAAAAAAAAAAAAAAAAAAAAAAAAAAAAAAAAAAAAAAAAAAAAAAAAAAAAAAAAAAAAAAAAAAAAAAAAAAAAAAAAAAAAAAAAAAAAAAAAAAAAAAAAAAAAAAAAAAAAAAAAAAAAAAAAAAAAAAAAAAAAAAAAAAAAAAAAAAAAAAAAAAAAAAAAAAAAAAAAAAAAAAAAAAAAAAAAAAAAAAAAAAAAAAAAAAAAAAAAAAAAAAAAAAAAAAAAAAAAAAAAAAAAAAAAAAAAAAAAAAAAAAAAAAAAAAAAAAAAAAAAAAAAAAAAAAAAAAAAAAAAAAAAAAAAAAAAAAAAAAAAAAAAAAAAAAAAAAAAAAAAAAAAAAAAAAAAAAAAAAAAAAAAAAAAAAAAAAAAAAAAAAAAAAAAAAAAAAAAAAAAAAAAAAAAAAAAAAAAAAAAAAAAAAAAAAAAAAAAAAAAAAAAAAAAAAAAAAAAAAAAAAAAAAAAAAAAAAAAAAAAAAAAAAAAAAAAAAAAAAAAAAAAAAAAAAAAAAAAAAAAAAAAAAAAAAAAAAAAAAAAAAAAAAAAAAAAAAAAAAAAAAAAAAAAAAAAAAAAAAAAAAAAAAAAAAAAAAAAAAAAAAAAAAAAAAAAAAAAAAAAAAAAAAAAAAAAAAAAAAAAAAAAAAAAAAAAAAAAAAAAAAAAAAAAAAAAAAAAAAAAAAAAAAAAAAAAAAAAAAAAAAAAAAAAAAAAAAAAAAAAAAAAAAAAAAAAAAAAAAAAAAAAAAAAAAAAAAAAAAAAAAAAAAAAAAAAAAAAAAAAAAAAAAAAAAAAAAAAAAAAAAAAAAAAAAAAAAAAAAAAAAAAAAAAAAAAAAAAAAAAAAAAAAAAAAAAAAAAAAAAAAAAAAAAAAAAAAAAAAAAAAAAAAAAAAAAAAAAAAAAAAAAAAAAAAAAAAAAAAAAAAAAAAAAAAAAAAAAAAAAAAAAAAAAAAAAAAAAAAAAAAAAAAAAAAAAAAAAAAAAAAAAAAAAAAAAAAAAAAAAAAAAAAAAAAAAAAAAAAAAAAAAAAAAAAAAAAAAAAAAAAAAAAAAAAAAAAAAAAAAAAAAAAAAAAAAAAAAAAAAAAAAAAAAAAAAAAAAAAAAAAAAAAAAAAAAAAAAAAAAAAAAAAAAAAAAAAAAAAAAAAAAAAAAAAAAAAAAAAAAAAAAAAAAAAAAAAAAAAAAAAAAAAAAAAAAAAAAAAAAAAAAAAAAAAAAAAAAAAAAAAAAAAAAAAAAAAAAAAAAAAAAAAAAAAAAAAAAAAAAAAAAAAAAAAAAAAAAAAAAAAAAAAAAAAAAAAAAAAAAAAAAAAAAAAAAAAAAAAAAAAAAAAAAAAAAAAAAAAAAAAAAAAAAAAAAAAAAAAAAAAAAAAAAAAAAAAAAAAAAAAAAAAAAAAAAAAAAAAAAAAAAAAAAAAAAAAAAAAAAAAAAAAAAAAAAAAAAAAAAAAAAAAAAAAAAAAAAAAAAAAAAAAAAAAAAAAAAAAAAAAAAAAAAAAAAAAAAAAAAAAAAAAAAAAAAAAAAAAAAAAAAAAAAAAAAAAAAAAAAAAAAAAAAAAAAAAAAAAAAAAAAAAAAAAAAAAAAAAAAAAAAAAAAAAAAAAAAAAAAAAAAAAAAAAAAAAAAAAAAAAAAAAAAAAAAAAAAAAAAAAAAAAAAAAAAAAAAAAAAAAAAAAAAAAAAAAAAAAAAAAAAAAAAAAAAAAAAAAAAAAAAAAAAAAAAAAAAAAAAAAAAAAAAAAAAAAAAAAAAAAAAAAAAAAAAAAAAAAAAAAAAAAAAAAAAAAAAAAAAAAAAAAAAAAAAAAAAAAAAAAAAAAAAAAAAAAAAAAAAAAAAAAAAAAAAAAAAAAAAAAAAAAAAAAAAAAAAAAAAAAAAAAAAAAAAAAAAAAAAAAAAAAAAAAAAAAAAAAAAAAAAAAAAAAAAAAAAAAAAAAAAAAAAAAAAAAAAAAAAAAAAAAAAAAAAAAAAAAAAAAAAAAAAAAAAAAAAAAAAAAAAAAAAAAAAAAAAAAAAAAAAAAAAAAAAAAAAAAAAAAAAAAAAAAAAAAAAAAAAAAAAAAAAAAAAAAAAAAAAAAAAAAAAAAAAAAAAAAAAAAAAAAAAAAAAAAAAAAAAAAAAAAAAAAAAAAAAAAAAAAAAAAAAAAAAAAAAAAAAAAAAAAAAAAAAAAAAAAAAAAAAAAAAAAAAAAAAAAAAAAAAAAAAAAAAAAAAAAAAAAAAAAAAAAAAAAAAAAAAAAAAAAAAAAAAAAAAAAAAAAAAAAAAAAAAAAAAAAAAAAAAAAAAAAAAAAAAAAAAAAAAAAAAAAAAAAAAAAAAAAAAAAAAAAAAAAAAAAAAAAAAAAAAAAAAAAAAAAAAAAAAAAAAAAAAAAAAAAAAAAAAAAAAAAAAAAAAAAAAAAAAAAAAAAAAAAAAAAAAAAAAAAAAAAAAAAAAAAAAAAAAAAAAAAAAAAAAAAAAAAAAAAAAAAAAAAAAAAAAAAAAAAAAAAAAAAAAAAAAAAAAAAAAAAAAAAAAAAAAAAAAAAAAAAAAAAAAAAAAAAAAAAAAAAAAAAAAAAAAAAAAAAAAAAAAAAAAAAAAAAAAAAAAAAAAAAAAAAAAAAAAAAAAAAAAAAAAAAAAAAAAAAAAAAAAAAAAAAAAAAAAAAAAAAAAAAAAAAAAAAAAAAAAAAAAAAAAAAAAAAAAAAAAAAAAAAAAAAAAAAAAAAAAAAAAAAAAAAAAAAAAAAAAAAAAAAAAAAAAAAAAAAAAAAAAAAAAAAAAAAAAAAAAAAAAAAAAAAAAAAAAAAAAAAAAAAAAAAAAAAAAAAAAAAAAAAAAAAAAAAAAAAAAAAAAAAAAAAAAAAAAAAAAAAAAAAAAAAAAAAAAAAAAAAAAAAAAAAAAAAAAAAAAAAAAAAAAAAAAAAAAAAAAAAAAAAAAAAAAAAAAAAAAAAAAAAAAAAAAAAAAAAAAAAAAAAAAAAAAAAAAAAAAAAAAAAAAAAAAAAAAAAAAAAAAAAAAAAAAAAAAAAAAAAAAAAAAAAAAAAAAAAAAAAAAAAAAAAAAAAAAAAAAAAAAAAAAAAAAAAAAAAAAAAAAAAAAAAAAAAAAAAAAAAAAAAAAAAAAAAAAAAAAAAAAAAAAAAAAAAAAAAAAAAAAAAAAAAAAAAAAAAAAAAAAAAAAAAAAAAAAAAAAAAAAAAAAAAAAAAAAAAAAAAAAAAAAAAAAAAAAAAAAAAAAAAAAAAAAAAAAAAAAAAAAAAAAAAAAAAAAAAAAAAAAAAAAAAAAAAAAAAAAAAAAAAAAAAAAAAAAAAAAAAAAAAAAAAAAAAAAAAAAAAAAAAAAAAAAAAAAAAAAAAAAAAAAAAAAAAAAAAAAAAAAAAAAAAAAAAAAAAAAAAAAAAAAAAAAAAAAAAAAAAAAAAAAAAAAAAAAAAAAAAAAAAAAAAAAAAAAAAAAAAAAAAAAAAAAAAAAAAAAAAAAAAAAAAAAAAAAAAAAAAAAAAAAAAAAAAAAAAAAAAAAAAAAAAAAAAAAAAAAAAAAAAAAAAAAAAAAAAAAAAAAAAAAAAAAAAAAAAAAAAAAAAAAAAAAAAAAAAAAAAAAAAAAAAAAAAAAAAAAAAAAAAAAAAAAAAAAAAAAAAAAAAAAAAAAAAAAAAAAAAAAAAAAAAAAAAAAAAAAAAAAAAAAAAAAAAAAAAAAAAAAAAAAAAAAAAAAAAAAAAAAAAAAAAAAAAAAAAAAAAAAAAAAAAAAAAAAAAAAAAAAAAAAAAAAAAAAAAAAAAAAAAAAAAAAAAAAAAAAAAAAAAAAAAAAAAAAAAAAAAAAAAAAAAAAAAAAAAAAAAAAAAAAAAAAAAAAAAAAAAAAAAAAAAAAAAAAAAAAAAAAAAAAAAAAAAAAAAAAAAAAAAAAAAAAAAAAAAAAAAAAAAAAAAAAAAAAAAAAAAAAAAAAAAAAAAAAAAAAAAAAAAAAAAAAAAAAAAAAAAAAAAAAAAAAAAAAAAAAAAAAAAAAAAAAAAAAAAAAAAAAAAAAAAAAAAAAAAAAAAAAAAAAAAAAAAAAAAAAAAAAAAAAAAAAAAAAAAAAAAAAAAAAAAAAAAAAAAAAAAAAAAAAAAAAAAAAAAAAAAAAAAAAAAAAAAAAAAAAAAAAAAAAAAAAAAAAAAAAAAAAAAAAAAAAAAAAAAAAAAAAAAAAAAAAAAAAAAAAAAAAAAAAAAAAAAAAAAAAAAAAAAAAAAAAAAAAAAAAAAAAAAAAAAAAAAAAAAAAAAAAAAAAAAAAAAAAAAAAAAAAAAAAAAAAAAAAAAAAAAAAAAAAAAAAAAAAAAAAAAAAAAAAAAAAAAAAAAAAAAAAAAAAAAAAAAAAAAAAAAAAAAAAAAAAAAAAAAAAAAAAAAAAAAAAAAAAAAAAAAAAAAAAAAAAAAAAAAAAAAAAAAAAAAAAAAAAAAAAAAAAAAAAAAAAAAAAAAAAAAAAAAAAAAAAAAAAAAAAAAAAAAAAAAAAAAAAAAAAAAAAAAAAAAAAAAAAAAAAAAAAAAAAAAAAAAAAAAAAAAAAAAAAAAAAAAAAAAAAAAAAAAAAAAAAAAAAAAAAAAAAAAAAAAAAAAAAAAAAAAAAAAAAAAAAAAAAAAAAAAAAAAAAAAAAAAAAAAAAAAAAAAAAAAAAAAAAAAAAAAAAAAAAAAAAAAAAAAAAAAAAAAAAAAAAAAAAAAAAAAAAAAAAAAAAAAAAAAAAAAAAAAAAAAAAAAAAAAAAAAAAAAAAAAAAAAAAAAAAAAAAAAAAAAAAAAAAAAAAAAAAAAAAAAAAAAAAAAAAAAAAAAAAAAAAAAAAAAAAAAAAAAAAAAAAAAAAAAAAAAAAAAAAAAAAAAAAAAAAAAAAAAAAAAAAAAAAAAAAAAAAAAAAAAAAAAAAAAAAAAAAAAAAAAAAAAAAAAAAAAAAAAAAAAAAAAAAAAAAAAAAAAAAAAAAAAAAAAAAAAAAAAAAAAAAAAAAAAAAAAAAAAAAAAAAAAAAAAAAAAAAAAAAAAAAAAAAAAAAAAAAAAAAAAAAAAAAAAAAAAAAAAAAAAAAAAAAAAAAAAAAAAAAAAAAAAAAAAAAAAAAAAAAAAAAAAAAAAAAAAAAAAAAAAAAAAAAAAAAAAAAAAAAAAAAAAAAAAAAAAAAAAAAAAAAAAAAAAAAAAAAAAAAAAAAAAAAAAAAAAAAAAAAAAAAAAAAAAAAAAAAAAAAAAAAAAAAAAAAAAAAAAAAAAAAAAAAAAAAAAAAAAAAAAAAAAAAAAAAAAAAAAAAAAAAAAAAAAAAAAAAAAAAAAAAAAAAAAAAAAAAAAAAAAAAAAAAAAAAAAAAAAAAAAAAAAAAAAAAAAAAAAAAAAAAAAAAAAAAAAAAAAAAAAAAAAAAAAAAAAAAAAAAAAAAAAAAAAAAAAAAAAAAAAAAAAAAAAAAAAAAAAAAAAAAAAAAAAAAAAAAAAAAAAAAAAAAAAAAAAAAAAAAAAAAAAAAAAAAAAAAAAAAAAAAAAAAAAAAAAAAAAAAAAAAAAAAAAAAAAAAAAAAAAAAAAAAAAAAAAAAAAAAAAAAAAAAAAAAAAAAAAAAAAAAAAAAAAAAAAAAAAAAAAAAAAAAAAAAAAAAAAAAAAAAAAAAAAAAAAAAAAAAAAAAAAAAAAAAAAAAAAAAAAAAAAAAAAAAAAAAAAAAAAAAAAAAAAAAAAAAAAAAAAAAAAAAAAAAAAAAAAAAAAAAAAAAAAAAAAAAAAAAAAAAAAAAAAAAAAAAAAAAAAAAAAAAAAAAAAAAAAAAAAAAAAAAAAAAAAAAAAAAAAAAAAAAAAAAAAAAAAAAAAAAAAAAAAAAAAAAAAAAAAAAAAAAAAAAAAAAAAAAAAAAAAAAAAAAAAAAAAAAAAAAAAAAAAAAAAAAAAAAAAAAAAAAAAAAAAAAAAAAAAAAAAAAAAAAAAAAAAAAAAAAAAAAAAAAAAAAAAAAAAAAAAAAAAAAAAAAAAAAAAAAAAAAAAAAAAAAAAAAAAAAAAAAAAAAAAAAAAAAAAAAAAAAAAAAAAAAAAAAAAAAAAAAAAAAAAAAAAAAAAAAAAAAAAAAAAAAAAAAAAAAAAAAAAAAAAAAAAAAAAAAAAAAAAAAAAAAAAAAAAAAAAAAAAAAAAAAAAAAAAAAAAAAAAAAAAAAAAAAAAAAAAAAAAAAAAAAAAAAAAAAAAAAAAAAAAAAAAAAAAAAAAAAAAAAAAAAAAAAAAAAAAAAAAAAAAAAAAAAAAAAAAAAAAAAAAAAAAAAAAAAAAAAAAAAAAAAAAAAAAAAAAAAAAAAAAAAAAAAAAAAAAAAAAAAAAAAAAAAAAAAAAAAAAAAAAAAAAAAAAAAAAAAAAAAAAAAAAAAAAAAAAAAAAAAAAAAAAAAAAAAAAAAAAAAAAAAAAAAAAAAAAAAAAAAAAAAAAAAAAAAAAAAAAAAAAAAAAAAAAAAAAAAAAAAAAAAAAAAAAAAAAAAAAAAAAAAAAAAAAAAAAAAAAAAAAAAAAAAAAAAAAAAAAAAAAAAAAAAAAAAAAAAAAAAAAAAAAAAAAAAAAAAAAAAAAAAAAAAAAAAAAAAAAAAAAAAAAAAAAAAAAAAAAAAAAAAAAAAAAAAAAAAAAAAAAAAAAAAAAAAAAAAAAAAAAAAAAAAAAAAAAAAAAAAAAAAAAAAAAAAAAAAAAAAAAAAAAAAAAAAAAAAAAAAAAAAAAAAAAAAAAAAAAAAAAAAAAAAAAAAAAAAAAAAAAAAAAAAAAAAAAAAAAAAAAAAAAAAAAAAAAAAAAAAAAAAAAAAAAAAAAAAAAAAAAAAAAAAAAAAAAAAAAAAAAAAAAAAAAAAAAAAAAAAAAAAAAAAAAAAAAAAAAAAAAAAAAAAAAAAAAAAAAAAAAAAAAAAAAAAAAAAAAAAAAAAAAAAAAAAAAAAAAAAAAAAAAAAAAAAAAAAAAAAAAAAAAAAAAAAAAAAAAAAAAAAAAAAAAAAAAAAAAAAAAAAAAAAAAAAAAAAAAAAAAAAAAAAAAAAAAAAAAAAAAAAAAAAAAAAAAAAAAAAAAAAAAAAAAAAAAAAAAAAAAAAAAAAAAAAAAAAAAAAAAAAAAAAAAAAAAAAAAAAAAAAAAAAAAAAAAAAAAAAAAAAAAAAAAAAAAAAAAAAAAAAAAAAAAAAAAAAAAAAAAAAAAAAAAAAAAAAAAAAAAAAAAAAAAAAAAAAAAAAAAAAAAAAAAAAAAAAAAAAAAAAAAAAAAAAAAAAAAAAAAAAAAAAAAAAAAAAAAAAAAAAAAAAAAAAAAAAAAAAAAAAAAAAAAAAAAAAAAAAAAAAAAAAAAAAAAAAAAAAAAAAAAAAAAAAAAAAAAAAAAAAAAAAAAAAAAAAAAAAAAAAAAAAAAAAAAAAAAAAAAAAAAAAAAAAAAAAAAAAAAAAAAAAAAAAAAAAAAAAAAAAAAAAAAAAAAAAAAAAAAAAAAAAAAAAAAAAAAAAAAAAAAAAAAAAAAAAAAAAAAAAAAAAAAAAAAAAAAAAAAAAAAAAAAAAAAAAAAAAAAAAAAAAAAAAAAAAAAAAAAAAAAAAAAAAAAAAAAAAAAAAAAAAAAAAAAAAAAAAAAAAAAAAAAAAAAAAAAAAAAAAAAAAAAAAAAAAAAAAAAAAAAAAAAAAAAAAAAAAAAAAAAAAAAAAAAAAAAAAAAAAAAAAAAAAAAAAAAAAAAAAAAAAAAAAAAAAAAAAAAAAAAAAAAAAAAAAAAAAAAAAAAAAAAAAAAAAAAAAAAAAAAAAAAAAAAAAAAAAAAAAAAAAAAAAAAAAAAAAAAAAAAAAAAAAAAAAAAAAAAAAAAAAAAAAAAAAAAAAAAAAAAAAAAAAAAAAAAAAAAAAAAAAAAAAAAAAAAAAAAAAAAAAAAAAAAAAAAAAAAAAAAAAAAAAAAAAAAAAAAAAAAAAAAAAAAAAAAAAAAAAAAAAAAAAAAAAAAAAAAAAAAAAAAAAAAAAAAAAAAAAAAAAAAAAAAAAAAAAAAAAAAAAAAAAAAAAAAAAAAAAAAAAAAAAAAAAAAAAAAAAAAAAAAAAAAAAAAAAAAAAAAAAAAAAAAAAAAAAAAAAAAAAAAAAAAAAAAAAAAAAAAAAAAAAAAAAAAAAAAAAAAAAAAAAAAAAAAAAAAAAAAAAAAAAAAAAAAAAAAAAAAAAAAAAAAAAAAAAAAAAAAAAAAAAAAAAAAAAAAAAAAAAAAAAAAAAAAAAAAAAAAAAAAAAAAAAAAAAAAAAAAAAAAAAAAAAAAAAAAAAAAAAAAAAAAAAAAAAAAAAAAAAAAAAAAAAAAAAAAAAAAAAAAAAAAAAAAAAAAAAAAAAAAAAAAAAAAAAAAAAAAAAAAAAAAAAAAAAAAAAAAAAAAAAAAAAAAAAAAAAAAAAAAAAAAAAAAAAAAAAAAAAAAAAAAAAAAAAAAAAAAAAAAAAAAAAAAAAAAAAAAAAAAAAAAAAAAAAAAAAAAAAAAAAAAAAAAAAAAAAAAAAAAAAAAAAAAAAAAAAAAAAAAAAAAAAAAAAAAAAAAAAAAAAAAAAAAAAAAAAAAAAAAAAAAAAAAAAAAAAAAAAAAAAAAAAAAAAAAAAAAAAAAAAAAAAAAAAAAAAAAAAAAAAAAAAAAAAAAAAAAAAAAAAAAAAAAAAAAAAAAAAAAAAAAAAAAAAAAAAAAAAAAAAAAAAAAAAAAAAAAAAAAAAAAAAAAAAAAAAAAAAAAAAAAAAAAAAAAAAAAAAAAAAAAAAAAAAAAAAAAAAAAAAAAAAAAAAAAAAAAAAAAAAAAAAAAAAAAAAAAAAAAAAAAAAAAAAAAAAAAAAAAAAAAAAAAAAAAAAAAAAAAAAAAAAAAAAAAAAAAAAAAAAAAAAAAAAAAAAAAAAAAAAAAAAAAAAAAAAAAAAAAAAAAAAAAAAAAAAAAAAAAAAAAAAAAAAAAAAAAAAAAAAAAAAAAAAAAAAAAAAAAAAAAAAAAAAAAAAAAAAAAAAAAAAAAAAAAAAAAAAAAAAAAAAAAAAAAAAAAAAAAAAAAAAAAAAAAAAAAAAAAAAAAAAAAAAAAAAAAAAAAAAAAAAAAAAAAAAAAAAAAAAAAAAAAAAAAAAAAAAAAAAAAAAAAAAAAAAAAAAAAAAAAAAAAAAAAAAAAAAAAAAAAAAAAAAAAAAAAAAAAAAAAAAAAAAAAAAAAAAAAAAAAAAAAAAAAAAAAAAAAAAAAAAAAAAAAAAAAAAAAAAAAAAAAAAAAAAAAAAAAAAAAAAAAAAAAAAAAAAAAAAAAAAAAAAAAAAAAAAAAAAAAAAAAAAAAAAAAAAAAAAAAAAAAAAAAAAAAAAAAAAAAAAAAAAAAAAAAAAAAAAAAAAAAAAAAAAAAAAAAAAAAAAAAAAAAAAAAAAAAAAAAAAAAAAAAAAAAAAAAAAAAAAAAAAAAAAAAAAAAAAAAAAAAAAAAAAAAAAAAAAAAAAAAAAAAAAAAAAAAAAAAAAAAAAAAAAAAAAAAAAAAAAAAAAAAAAAAAAAAAAAAAAAAAAAAAAAAAAAAAAAAAAAAAAAAAAAAAAAAAAAAAAAAAAAAAAAAAAAAAAAAAAAAAAAAAAAAAAAAAAAAAAAAAAAAAAAAAAAAAAAAAAAAAAAAAAAAAAAAAAAAAAAAAAAAAAAAAAAAAAAAAAAAAAAAAAAAAAAAAAAAAAAAAAAAAAAAAAAAAAAAAAAAAAAAAAAAAAAAAAAAAAAAAAAAAAAAAAAAAAAAAAAAAAAAAAAAAAAAAAAAAAAAAAAAAAAAAAAAAAAAAAAAAAAAAAAAAAAAAAAAAAAAAAAAAAAAAAAAAAAAAAAAAAAAAAAAAAAAAAAAAAAAAAAAAAAAAAAAAAAAAAAAAAAAAAAAAAAAAAAAAAAAAAAAAAAAAAAAAAAAAAAAAAAAAAAAAAAAAAAAAAAAAAAAAAAAAAAAAAAAAAAAAAAAAAAAAAAAAAAAAAAAAAAAAAAAAAAAAAAAAAAAAAAAAAAAAAAAAAAAAAAAAAAAAAAAAAAAAAAAAAAAAAAAAAAAAAAAAAAAAAAAAAAAAAAAAAAAAAAAAAAAAAAAAAAAAAAAAAAAAAAAAAAAAAAAAAAAAAAAAAAAAAAAAAAAAAAAAAAAAAAAAAAAAAAAAAAAAAAAAAAAAAAAAAAAAAAAAAAAAAAAAAAAAAAAAAAAAAAAAAAAAAAAAAAAAAAAAAAAAAAAAAAAAAAAAAAAAAAAAAAAAAAAAAAAAAAAAAAAAAAAAAAAAAAAAAAAAAAAAAAAAAAAAAAAAAAAAAAAAAAAAAAAAAAAAAAAAAAAAAAAAAAAAAAAAAAAAAAAAAAAAAAAAAAAAAAAAAAAAAAAAAAAAAAAAAAAAAAAAAAAAAAAAAAAAAAAAAAAAAAAAAAAAAAAAAAAAAAAAAAAAAAAAAAAAAAAAAAAAAAAAAAAAAAAAAAAAAAAAAAAAAAAAAAAAAAAAAAAAAAAAAAAAAAAAAAAAAAAAAAAAAAAAAAAAAAAAAAAAAAAAAAAAAAAAAAAAAAAAAAAAAAAAAAAAAAAAAAAAAAAAAAAAAAAAAAAAAAAAAAAAAAAAAAAAAAAAAAAAAAAAAAAAAAAAAAAAAAAAAAAAAAAAAAAAAAAAAAAAAAAAAAAAAAAAAAAAAAAAAAAAAAAAAAAAAAAAAAAAAAAAAAAAAAAAAAAAAAAAAAAAAAAAAAAAAAAAAAAAAAAAAAAAAAAAAAAAAAAAAAAAAAAAAAAAAAAAAAAAAAAAAAAAAAAAAAAAAAAAAAAAAAAAAAAAAAAAAAAAAAAAAAAAAAAAAAAAAAAAAAAAAAAAAAAAAAAAAAAAAAAAAAAAAAAAAAAAAAAAAAAAAAAAAAAAAAAAAAAAAAAAAAAAAAAAAAAAAAAAAAAAAAAAAAAAAAAAAAAAAAAAAAAAAAAAAAAAAAAAAAAAAAAAAAAAAAAAAAAAAAAAAAAAAAAAAAAAAAAAAAAAAAAAAAAAAAAAAAAAAAAAAAAAAAAAAAAAAAAAAAAAAAAAAAAAAAAAAAAAAAAAAAAAAAAAAAAAAAAAAAAAAAAAAAAAAAAAAAAAAAAAAAAAAAAAAAAAAAAAAAAAAAAAAAAAAAAAAAAAAAAAAAAAAAAAAAAAAAAAAAAAAAAAAAAAAAAAAAAAAAAAAAAAAAAAAAAAAAAAAAAAAAAAAAAAAAAAAAAAAAAAAAAAAAAAAAAAAAAAAAAAAAAAAAAAAAAAAAAAAAAAAAAAAAAAAAAAAAAAAAAAAAAAAAAAAAAAAAAAAAAAAAAAAAAAAAAAAAAAAAAAAAAAAAAAAAAAAAAAAAAAAAAAAAAAAAAAAAAAAAAAAAAAAAAAAAAAAAAAAAAAAAAAAAAAAAAAAAAAAAAAAAAAAAAAAAAAAAAAAAAAAAAAAAAAAAAAAAAAAAAAAAAAAAAAAAAAAAAAAAAAAAAAAAAAAAAAAAAAAAAAAAAAAAAAAAAAAAAAAAAAAAAAAAAAAAAAAAAAAAAAAAAAAAAAAAAAAAAAAAAAAAAAAAAAAAAAAAAAAAAAAAAAAAAAAAAAAAAAAAAAAAAAAAAAAAAAAAAAAAAAAAAAAAAAAAAAAAAAAAAAAAAAAAAAAAAAAAAAAAAAAAAAAAAAAAAAAAAAAAAAAAAAAAAAAAAAAAAAAAAAAAAAAAAAAAAAAAAAAAAAAAAAAAAAAAAAAAAAAAAAAAAAAAAAAAAAAAAAAAAAAAAAAAAAAAAAAAAAAAAAAAAAAAAAAAAAAAAAAAAAAAAAAAAAAAAAAAAAAAAAAAAAAAAAAAAAAAAAAAAAAAAAAAAAAAAAAAAAAAAAAAAAAAAAAAAAAAAAAAAAAAAAAAAAAAAAAAAAAAAAAAAAAAAAAAAAAAAAAAAAAAAAAAAAAAAAAAAAAAAAAAAAAAAAAAAAAAAAAAAAAAAAAAAAAAAAAAAAAAAAAAAAAAAAAAAAAAAAAAAAAAAAAAAAAAAAAAAAAAAAAAAAAAAAAAAAAAAAAAAAAAAAAAAAAAAAAAAAAAAAAAAAAAAAAAAAAAAAAAAAAAAAAAAAAAAAAAAAAAAAAAAAAAAAAAAAAAAAAAAAAAAAAAAAAAAAAAAAAAAAAAAAAAAAAAAAAAAAAAAAAAAAAAAAAAAAAAAAAAAAAAAAAAAAAAAAAAAAAAAAAAAAAAAAAAAAAAAAAAAAAAAAAAAAAAAAAAAAAAAAAAAAAAAAAAAAAAAAAAAAAAAAAAAAAAAAAAAAAAAAAAAAAAAAAAAAAAAAAAAAAAAAAAAAAAAAAAAAAAAAAAAAAAAAAAAAAAAAAAAAAAAAAAAAAAAAAAAAAAAAAAAAAAAAAAAAAAAAAAAAAAAAAAAAAAAAAAAAAAAAAAAAAAAAAAAAAAAAAAAAAAAAAAAAAAAAAAAAAAAAAAAAAAAAAAAAAAAAAAAAAAAAAAAAAAAAAAAAAAAAAAAAAAAAAAAAAAAAAAAAAAAAAAAAAAAAAAAAAAAAAAAAAAAAAAAAAAAAAAAAAAAAAAAAAAAAAAAAAAAAAAAAAAAAAAAAAAAAAAAAAAAAAAAAAAAAAAAAAAAAAAAAAAAAAAAAAAAAAAAAAAAAAAAAAAAAAAAAAAAAAAAAAAAAAAAAAAAAAAAAAAAAAAAAAAAAAAAAAAAAAAAAAAAAAAAAAAAAAAAAAAAAAAAAAAAAAAAAAAAAAAAAAAAAAAAAAAAAAAAAAAAAAAAAAAAAAAAAAAAAAAAAAAAAAAAAAAAAAAAAAAAAAAAAAAAAAAAAAAAAAAAAAAAAAAAAAAAAAAAAAAAAAAAAAAAAAAAAAAAAAAAAAAAAAAAAAAAAAAAAAAAAAAAAAAAAAAAAAAAAAAAAAAAAAAAAAAAAAAAAAAAAAAAAAAAAAAAAAAAAAAAAAAAAAAAAAAAAAAAAAAAAAAAAAAAAAAAAAAAAAAAAAAAAAAAAAAAAAAAAAAAAAAAAAAAAAAAAAAAAAAAAAAAAAAAAAAAAAAAAAAAAAAAAAAAAAAAAAAAAAAAAAAAAAAAAAAAAAAAAAAAAAAAAAAAAAAAAAAAAAAAAAAAAAAAAAAAAAAAAAAAAAAAAAAAAAAAAAAAAAAAAAAAAAAAAAAAAAAAAAAAAAAAAAAAAAAAAAAAAAAAAAAAAAAAAAAAAAAAAAAAAAAAAAAAAAAAAAAAAAAAAAAAAAAAAAAAAAAAAAAAAAAAAAAAAAAAAAAAAAAAAAAAAAAAAAAAAAAAAAAAAAAAAAAAAAAAAAAAAAAAAAAAAAAAAAAAAAAAAAAAAAAAAAAAAAAAAAAAAAAAAAAAAAAAAAAAAAAAAAAAAAAAAAAAAAAAAAAAAAAAAAAAAAAAAAAAAAAAAAAAAAAAAAAAAAAAAAAAAAAAAAAAAAAAAAAAAAAAAAAAAAAAAAAAAAAAAAAAAAAAAAAAAAAAAAAAAAAAAAAAAAAAAAAAAAAAAAAAAAAAAAAAAAAAAAAAAAAAAAAAAAAAAAAAAAAAAAAAAAAAAAAAAAAAAAAAAAAAAAAAAAAAAAAAAAAAAAAAAAAAAAAAAAAAAAAAAAAAAAAAAAAAAAAAAAAAAAAAAAAAAAAAAAAAAAAAAAAAAAAAAAAAAAAAAAAAAAAAAAAAAAAAAAAAAAAAAAAAAAAAAAAAAAAAAAAAAAAAAAAAAAAAAAAAAAAAAAAAAAAAAAAAAAAAAAAAAAAAAAAAAAAAAAAAAAAAAAAAAAAAAAAAAAAAAAAAAAAAAAAAAAAAAAAAAAAAAAAAAAAAAAAAAAAAAAAAAAAAAAAAAAAAAAAAAAAAAAAAAAAAAAAAAAAAAAAAAAAAAAAAAAAAAAAAAAAAAAAAAAAAAAAAAAAAAAAAAAAAAAAAAAAAAAAAAAAAAAAAAAAAAAAAAAAAAAAAAAAAAAAAAAAAAAAAAAAAAAAAAAAAAAAAAAAAAAAAAAAAAAAAAAAAAAAAAAAAAAAAAAAAAAAAAAAAAAAAAAAAAAAAAAAAAAAAAAAAAAAAAAAAAAAAAAAAAAAAAAAAAAAAAAAAAAAAAAAAAAAAAAAAAAAAAAAAAAAAAAAAAAAAAAAAAAAAAAAAAAAAAAAAAAAAAAAAAAAAAAAAAAAAAAAAAAAAAAAAAAAAAAAAAAAAAAAAAAAAAAAAAAAAAAAAAAAAAAAAAAAAAAAAAAAAAAAAAAAAAAAAAAAAAAAAAAAAAAAAAAAAAAAAAAAAAAAAAAAAAAAAAAAAAAAAAAAAAAAAAAAAAAAAAAAAAAAAAAAAAAAAAAAAAAAAAAAAAAAAAAAAAAAAAAAAAAAAAAAAAAAAAAAAAAAAAAAAAAAAAAAAAAAAAAAAAAAAAAAAAAAAAAAAAAAAAAAAAAAAAAAAAAAAAAAAAAAAAAAAAAAAAAAAAAAAAAAAAAAAAAAAAAAAAAAAAAAAAAAAAAAAAAAAAAAAAAAAAAAAAAAAAAAAAAAAAAAAAAAAAAAAAAAAAAAAAAAAAAAAAAAAAAAAAAAAAAAAAAAAAAAAAAAAAAAAAAAAAAAAAAAAAAAAAAAAAAAAAAAAAAAAAAAAAAAAAAAAAAAAAAAAAAAAAAAAAAAAAAAAAAAAAAAAAAAAAAAAAAAAAAAAAAAAAAAAAAAAAAAAAAAAAAAAAAAAAAAAAAAAAAAAAAAAAAAAAAAAAAAAAAAAAAAAAAAAAAAAAAAAAAAAAAAAAAAAAAAAAAAAAAAAAAAAAAAAAAAAAAAAAAAAAAAAAAAAAAAAAAAAAAAAAAAAAAAAAAAAAAAAAAAAAAAAAAAAAAAAAAAAAAAAAAAAAAAAAAAAAAAAAAAAAAAAAAAAAAAAAAAAAAAAAAAAAAAAAAAAAAAAAAAAAAAAAAAAAAAAAAAAAAAAAAAAAAAAAAAAAAAAAAAAAAAAAAAAAAAAAAAAAAAAAAAAAAAAAAAAAAAAAAAAAAAAAAAAAAAAAAAAAAAAAAAAAAAAAAAAAAAAAAAAAAAAAAAAAAAAAAAAAAAAAAAAAAAAAAAAAAAAAAAAAAAAAAAAAAAAAAAAAAAAAAAAAAAAAAAAAAAAAAAAAAAAAAAAAAAAAAAAAAAAAAAAAAAAAAAAAAAAAAAAAAAAAAAAAAAAAAAAAAAAAAAAAAAAAAAAAAAAAAAAAAAAAAAAAAAAAAAAAAAAAAAAAAAAAAAAAAAAAAAAAAAAAAAAAAAAAAAAAAAAAAAAAAAAAAAAAAAAAAAAAAAAAAAAAAAAAAAAAAAAAAAAAAAAAAAAAAAAAAAAAAAAAAAAAAAAAAAAAAAAAAAAAAAAAAAAAAAAAAAAAAAAAAAAAAAAAAAAAAAAAAAAAAAAAAAAAAAAAAAAAAAAAAAAAAAAAAAAAAAAAAAAAAAAAAAAAAAAAAAAAAAAAAAAAAAAAAAAAAAAAAAAAAAAAAAAAAAAAAAAAAAAAAAAAAAAAAAAAAAAAAAAAAAAAAAAAAAAAAAAAAAAAAAAAAAAAAAAAAAAAAAAAAAAAAAAAAAAAAAAAAAAAAAAAAAAAAAAAAAAAAAAAAAAAAAAAAAAAAAAAAAAAAAAAAAAAAAAAAAAAAAAAAAAAAAAAAAAAAAAAAAAAAAAAAAAAAAAAAAAAAAAAAAAAAAAAAAAAAAAAAAAAAAAAAAAAAAAAAAAAAAAAAAAAAAAAAAAAAAAAAAAAAAAAAAAAAAAAAAAAAAAAAAAAAAAAAAAAAAAAAAAAAAAAAAAAAAAAAAAAAAAAAAAAAAAAAAAAAAAAAAAAAAAAAAAAAAAAAAAAAAAAAAAAAAAAAAAAAAAAAAAAAAAAAAAAAAAAAAAAAAAAAAAAAAAAAAAAAAAAAAAAAAAAAAAAAAAAAAAAAAAAAAAAAAAAAAAAAAAAAAAAAAAAAAAAAAAAAAAAAAAAAAAAAAAAAAAAAAAAAAAAAAAAAAAAAAAAAAAAAAAAAAAAAAAAAAAAAAAAAAAAAAAAAAAAAAAAAAAAAAAAAAAAAAAAAAAAAAAAAAAAAAAAAAAAAAAAAAAAAAAAAAAAAAAAAAAAAAAAAAAAAAAAAAAAAAAAAAAAAAAAAAAAAAAAAAAAAAAAAAAAAAAAAAAAAAAAAAAAAAAAAAAAAAAAAAAAAAAAAAAAAAAAAAAAAAAAAAAAAAAAAAAAAAAAAAAAAAAAAAAAAAAAAAAAAAAAAAAAAAAAAAAAAAAAAAAAAAAAAAAAAAAAAAAAAAAAAAAAAAAAAAAAAAAAAAAAAAAAAAAAAAAAAAAAAAAAAAAAAAAAAAAAAAAAAAAAAAAAAAAAAAAAAAAAAAAAAAAAAAAAAAAAAAAAAAAAAAAAAAAAAAAAAAAAAAAAAAAAAAAAAAAAAAAAAAAAAAAAAAAAAAAAAAAAAAAAAAAAAAAAAAAAAAAAAAAAAAAAAAAAAAAAAAAAAAAAAAAAAAAAAAAAAAAAAAAAAAAAAAAAAAAAAAAAAAAAAAAAAAAAAAAAAAAAAAAAAAAAAAAAAAAAAAAAAAAAAAAAAAAAAAAAAAAAAAAAAAAAAAAAAAAAAAAAAAAAAAAAAAAAAAAAAAAAAAAAAAAAAAAAAAAAAAAAAAAAAAAAAAAAAAAAAAAAAAAAAAAAAAAAAAAAAAAAAAAAAAAAAAAAAAAAAAAAAAAAAAAAAAAAAAAAAAAAAAAAAAAAAAAAAAAAAAAAAAAAAAAAAAAAAAAAAAAAAAAAAAAAAAAAAAAAAAAAAAAAAAAAAAAAAAAAAAAAAAAAAAAAAAAAAAAAAAAAAAAAAAAAAAAAAAAAAAAAAAAAAAAAAAAAAAAAAAAAAAAAAAAAAAAAAAAAAAAAAAAAAAAAAAAAAAAAAAAAAAAAAAAAAAAAAAAAAAAAAAAAAAAAAAAAAAAAAAAAAAAAAAAAAAAAAAAAAAAAAAAAAAAAAAAAAAAAAAAAAAAAAAAAAAAAAAAAAAAAAAAAAAAAAAAAAAAAAAAAAAAAAAAAAAAAAAAAAAAAAAAAAAAAAAAAAAAAAAAAAAAAAAAAAAAAAAAAAAAAAAAAAAAAAAAAAAAAAAAAAAAAAAAAAAAAAAAAAAAAAAAAAAAAAAAAAAAAAAAAAAAAAAAAAAAAAAAAAAAAAAAAAAAAAAAAAAAAAAAAAAAAAAAAAAAAAAAAAAAAAAAAAAAAAAAAAAAAAAAAAAAAAAAAAAAAAAAAAAAAAAAAAAAAAAAAAAAAAAAAAAAAAAAAAAAAAAAAAAAAAAAAAAAAAAAAAAAAAAAAAAAAAAAAAAAAAAAAAAAAAAAAAAAAAAAAAAAAAAAAAAAAAAAAAAAAAAAAAAAAAAAAAAAAAAAAAAAAAAAAAAAAAAAAAAAAAAAAAAAAAAAAAAAAAAAAAAAAAAAAAAAAAAAAAAAAAAAAAAAAAAAAAAAAAAAAAAAAAAAAAAAAAAAAAAAAAAAAAAAAAAAAAAAAAAAAAAAAAAAAAAAAAAAAAAAAAAAAAAAAAAAAAAAAAAAAAAAAAAAAAAAAAAAAAAAAAAAAAAAAAAAAAAAAAAAAAAAAAAAAAAAAAAAAAAAAAAAAAAAAAAAAAAAAAAAAAAAAAAAAAAAAAAAAAAAAAAAAAAAAAAAAAAAAAAAAAAAAAAAAAAAAAAAAAAAAAAAAAAAAAAAAAAAAAAAAAAAAAAAAAAAAAAAAAAAAAAAAAAAAAAAAAAAAAAAAAAAAAAAAAAAAAAAAAAAAAAAAAAAAAAAAAAAAAAAAAAAAAAAAAAAAAAAAAAAAAAAAAAAAAAAAAAAAAAAAAAAAAAAAAAAAAAAAAAAAAAAAAAAAAAAAAAAAAAAAAAAAAAAAAAAAAAAAAAAAAAAAAAAAAAAAAAAAAAAAAAAAAAAAAAAAAAAAAAAAAAAAAAAAAAAAAAAAAAAAAAAAAAAAAAAAAAAAAAAAAAAAAAAAAAAAAAAAAAAAAAAAAAAAAAAAAAAAAAAAAAAAAAAAAAAAAAAAAAAAAAAAAAAAAAAAAAAAAAAAAAAAAAAAAAAAAAAAAAAAAAAAAAAAAAAAAAAAAAAAAAAAAAAAAAAAAAAAAAAAAAAAAAAAAAAAAAAAAAAAAAAAAAAAAAAAAAAAAAAAAAAAAAAAAAAAAAAAAAAAAAAAAAAAAAAAAAAAAAAAAAAAAAAAAAAAAAAAAAAAAAAAAAAAAAAAAAAAAAAAAAAAAAAAAAAAAAAAAAAAAAAAAAAAAAAAAAAAAAAAAAAAAAAAAAAAAAAAAAAAAAAAAAAAAAAAAAAAAAAAAAAAAAAAAAAAAAAAAAAAAAAAAAAAAAAAAAAAAAAAAAAAAAAAAAAAAAAAAAAAAAAAAAAAAAAAAAAAAAAAAAAAAAAAAAAAAAAAAAAAAAAAAAAAAAAAAAAAAAAAAAAAAAAAAAAAAAAAAAAAAAAAAAAAAAAAAAAAAAAAAAAAAAAAAAAAAAAAAAAAAAAAAAAAAAAAAAAAAAAAAAAAAAAAAAAAAAAAAAAAAAAAAAAAAAAAAAAAAAAAAAAAAAAAAAAAAAAAAAAAAAAAAAAAAAAAAAAAAAAAAAAAAAAAAAAAAAAAAAAAAAAAAAAAAAAAAAAAAAAAAAAAAAAAAAAAAAAAAAAAAAAAAAAAAAAAAAAAAAAAAAAAAAAAAAAAAAAAAAAAAAAAAAAAAAAAAAAAAAAAAAAAAAAAAAAAAAAAAAAAAAAAAAAAAAAAAAAAAAAAAAAAAAAAAAAAAAAAAAAAAAAAAAAAAAAAAAAAAAAAAAAAAAAAAAAAAAAAAAAAAAAAAAAAAAAAAAAAAAAAAAAAAAAAAAAAAAAAAAAAAAAAAAAAAAAAAAAAAAAAAAAAAAAAAAAAAAAAAAAAAAAAAAAAAAAAAAAAAAAAAAAAAAAAAAAAAAAAAAAAAAAAAAAAAAAAAAAAAAAAAAAAAAAAAAAAAAAAAAAAAAAAAAAAAAAAAAAAAAAAAAAAAAAAAAAAAAAAAAAAAAAAAAAAAAAAAAAAAAAAAAAAAAAAAAAAAAAAAAAAAAAAAAAAAAAAAAAAAAAAAAAAAAAAAAAAAAAAAAAAAAAAAAAAAAAAAAAAAAAAAAAAAAAAAAAAAAAAAAAAAAAAAAAAAAAAAAAAAAAAAAAAAAAAAAAAAAAAAAAAAAAAAAAAAAAAAAAAAAAAAAAAAAAAAAAAAAAAAAAAAAAAAAAAAAAAAAAAAAAAAAAAAAAAAAAAAAAAAAAAAAAAAAAAAAAAAAAAAAAAAAAAAAAAAAAAAAAAAAAAAAAAAAAAAAAAAAAAAAAAAAAAAAAAAAAAAAAAAAAAAAAAAAAAAAAAAAAAAAAAAAAAAAAAAAAAAAAAAAAAAAAAAAAAAAAAAAAAAAAAAAAAAAAAAAAAAAAAAAAAAAAAAAAAAAAAAAAAAAAAAAAAAAAAAAAAAAAAAAAAAAAAAAAAAAAAAAAAAAAAAAAAAAAAAAAAAAAAAAAAAAAAAAAAAAAAAAAAAAAAAAAAAAAAAAAAAAAAAAAAAAAAAAAAAAAAAAAAAAAAAAAAAAAAAAAAAAAAAAAAAAAAAAAAAAAAAAAAAAAAAAAAAAAAAAAAAAAAAAAAAAAAAAAAAAAAAAAAAAAAAAAAAAAAAAAAAAAAAAAAAAAAAAAAAAAAAAAAAAAAAAAAAAAAAAAAAAAAAAAAAAAAAAAAAAAAAAAAAAAAAAAAAAAAAAAAAAAAAAAAAAAAAAAAAAAAAAAAAAAAAAAAAAAAAAAAAAAAAAAAAAAAAAAAAAAAAAAAAAAAAAAAAAAAAAAAAAAAAAAAAAAAAAAAAAAAAAAAAAAAAAAAAAAAAAAAAAAAAAAAAAAAAAAAAAAAAAAAAAAAAAAAAAAAAAAAAAAAAAAAAAAAAAAAAAAAAAAAAAAAAAAAAAAAAAAAAAAAAAAAAAAAAAAAAAAAAAAAAAAAAAAAAAAAAAAAAAAAAAAAAAAAAAAAAAAAAAAAAAAAAAAAAAAAAAAAAAAAAAAAAAAAAAAAAAAAAAAAAAAAAAAAAAAAAAAAAAAAAAAAAAAAAAAAAAAAAAAAAAAAAAAAAAAAAAAAAAAAAAAAAAAAAAAAAAAAAAAAAAAAAAAAAAAAAAAAAAAAAAAAAAAAAAAAAAAAAAAAAAAAAAAAAAAAAAAAAAAAAAAAAAAAAAAAAAAAAAAAAAAAAAAAAAAAAAAAAAAAAAAAAAAAAAAAAAAAAAAAAAAAAAAAAAAAAAAAAAAAAAAAAAAAAAAAAAAAAAAAAAAAAAAAAAAAAAAAAAAAAAAAAAAAAAAAAAAAAAAAAAAAAAAAAAAAAAAAAAAAAAAAAAAAAAAAAAAAAAAAAAAAAAAAAAAAAAAAAAAAAAAAAAAAAAAAAAAAAAAAAAAAAAAAAAAAAAAAAAAAAAAAAAAAAAAAAAAAAAAAAAAAAAAAAAAAAAAAAAAAAAAAAAAAAAAAAAAAAAAAAAAAAAAAAAAAAAAAAAAAAAAAAAAAAAAAAAAAAAAAAAAAAAAAAAAAAAAAAAAAAAAAAAAAAAAAAAAAAAAAAAAAAAAAAAAAAAAAAAAAAAAAAAAAAAAAAAAAAAAAAAAAAAAAAAAAAAAAAAAAAAAAAAAAAAAAAAAAAAAAAAAAAAAAAAAAAAAAAAAAAAAAAAAAAAAAAAAAAAAAAAAAAAAAAAAAAAAAAAAAAAAAAAAAAAAAAAAAAAAAAAAAAAAAAAAAAAAAAAAAAAAAAAAAAAAAAAAAAAAAAAAAAAAAAAAAAAAAAAAAAAAAAAAAAAAAAAAAAAAAAAAAAAAAAAAAAAAAAAAAAAAAAAAAAAAAAAAAAAAAAAAAAAAAAAAAAAAAAAAAAAAAAAAAAAAAAAAAAAAAAAAAAAAAAAAAAAAAAAAAAAAAAAAAAAAAAAAAAAAAAAAAAAAAAAAAAAAAAAAAAAAAAAAAAAAAAAAAAAAAAAAAAAAAAAAAAAAAAAAAAAAAAAAAAAAAAAAAAAAAAAAAAAAAAAAAAAAAAAAAAAAAAAAAAAAAAAAAAAAAAAAAAAAAAAAAAAAAAAAAAAAAAAAAAAAAAAAAAAAAAAAAAAAAAAAAAAAAAAAAAAAAAAAAAAAAAAAAAAAAAAAAAAAAAAAAAAAAAAAAAAAAAAAAAAAAAAAAAAAAAAAAAAAAAAAAAAAAAAAAAAAAAAAAAAAAAAAAAAAAAAAAAAAAAAAAAAAAAAAAAAAAAAAAAAAAAAAAAAAAAAAAAAAAAAAAAAAAAAAAAAAAAAAAAAAAAAAAAAAAAAAAAAAAAAAAAAAAAAAAAAAAAAAAAAAAAAAAAAAAAAAAAAAAAAAAAAAAAAAAAAAAAAAAAAAAAAAAAAAAAAAAAAAAAAAAAAAAAAAAAAAAAAAAAAAAAAAAAAAAAAAAAAAAAAAAAAAAAAAAAAAAAAAAAAAAAAAAAAAAAAAAAAAAAAAAAAAAAAAAAAAAAAAAAAAAAAAAAAAAAAAAAAAAAAAAAAAAAAAAAAAAAAAAAAAAAAAAAAAAAAAAAAAAAAAAAAAAAAAAAAAAAAAAAAAAAAAAAAAAAAAAAAAAAAAAAAAAAAAAAAAAAAAAAAAAAAAAAAAAAAAAAAAAAAAAAAAAAAAAAAAAAAAAAAAAAAAAAAAAAAAAAAAAAAAAAAAAAAAAAAAAAAAAAAAAAAAAAAAAAAAAAAAAAAAAAAAAAAAAAAAAAAAAAAAAAAAAAAAAAAAAAAAAAAAAAAAAAAAAAAAAAAAAAAAAAAAAAAAAAAAAAAAAAAAAAAAAAAAAAAAAAAAAAAAAAAAAAAAAAAAAAAAAAAAAAAAAAAAAAAAAAAAAAAAAAAAAAAAAAAAAAAAAAAAAAAAAAAAAAAAAAAAAAAAAAAAAAAAAAAAAAAAAAAAAAAAAAAAAAAAAAAAAAAAAAAAAAAAAAAAAAAAAAAAAAAAAAAAAAAAAAAAAAAAAAAAAAAAAAAAAAAAAAAAAAAAAAAAAAAAAAAAAAAAAAAAAAAAAAAAAAAAAAAAAAAAAAAAAAAAAAAAAAAAAAAAAAAAAAAAAAAAAAAAAAAAAAAAAAAAAAAAAAAAAAAAAAAAAAAAAAAAAAAAAAAAAAAAAAAAAAAAAAAAAAAAAAAAAAAAAAAAAAAAAAAAAAAAAAAAAAAAAAAAAAAAAAAAAAAAAAAAAAAAAAAAAAAAAAAAAAAAAAAAAAAAAAAAAAAAAAAAAAAAAAAAAAAAAAAAAAAAAAAAAAAAAAAAAAAAAAAAAAAAAAAAAAAAAAAAAAAAAAAAAAAAAAAAAAAAAAAAAAAAAAAAAAAAAAAAAAAAAAAAAAAAAAAAAAAAAAAAAAAAAAAAAAAAAAAAAAAAAAAAAAAAAAAAAAAAAAAAAAAAAAAAAAAAAAAAAAAAAAAAAAAAAAAAAAAAAAAAAAAAAAAAAAAAAAAAAAAAAAAAAAAAAAAAAAAAAAAAAAAAAAAAAAAAAAAAAAAAAAAAAAAAAAAAAAAAAAAAAAAAAAAAAAAAAAAAAAAAAAAAAAAAAAAAAAAAAAAAAAAAAAAAAAAAAAAAAAAAAAAAAAAAAAAAAAAAAAAAAAAAAAAAAAAAAAAAAAAAAAAAAAAAAAAAAAAAAAAAAAAAAAAAAAAAAAAAAAAAAAAAAAAAAAAAAAAAAAAAAAAAAAAAAAAAAAAAAAAAAAAAAAAAAAAAAAAAAAAAAAAAAAAAAAAAAAAAAAAAAAAAAAAAAAAAAAAAAAAAAAAAAAAAAAAAAAAAAAAAAAAAAAAAAAAAAAAAAAAAAAAAAAAAAAAAAAAAAAAAAAAAAAAAAAAAAAAAAAAAAAAAAAAAAAAAAAAAAAAAAAAAAAAAAAAAAAAAAAAAAAAAAAAAAAAAAAAAAAAAAAAAAAAAAAAAAAAAAAAAAAAAAAAAAAAAAAAAAAAAAAAAAAAAAAAAAAAAAAAAAAAAAAAAAAAAAAAAAAAAAAAAAAAAAAAAAAAAAAAAAAAAAAAAAAAAAAAAAAAAAAAAAAAAAAAAAAAAAAAAAAAAAAAAAAAAAAAAAAAAAAAAAAAAAAAAAAAAAAAAAAAAAAAAAAAAAAAAAAAAAAAAAAAAAAAAAAAAAAAAAAAAAAAAAAAAAAAAAAAAAAAAAAAAAAAAAAAAAAAAAAAAAAAAAAAAAAAAAAAAAAAAAAAAAAAAAAAAAAAAAAAAAAAAAAAAAAAAAAAAAAAAAAAAAAAAAAAAAAAAAAAAAAAAAAAAAAAAAAAAAAAAAAAAAAAAAAAAAAAAAAAAAAAAAAAAAAAAAAAAAAAAAAAAAAAAAAAAAAAAAAAAAAAAAAAAAAAAAAAAAAAAAAAAAAAAAAAAAAAAAAAAAAAAAAAAAAAAAAAAAAAAAAAAAAAAAAAAAAAAAAAAAAAAAAAAAAAAAAAAAAAAAAAAAAAAAAAAAAAAAAAAAAAAAAAAAAAAAAAAAAAAAAAAAAAAAAAAAAAAAAAAAAAAAAAAAAAAAAAAAAAAAAAAAAAAAAAAAAAAAAAAAAAAAAAAAAAAAAAAAAAAAAAAAAAAAAAAAAAAAAAAAAAAAAAAAAAAAAAAAAAAAAAAAAAAAAAAAAAAAAAAAAAAAAAAAAAAAAAAAAAAAAAAAAAAAAAAAAAAAAAAAAAAAAAAAAAAAAAAAAAAAAAAAAAAAAAAAAAAAAAAAAAAAAAAAAAAAAAAAAAAAAAAAAAAAAAAAAAAAAAAAAAAAAAAAAAAAAAAAAAAAAAAAAAAAAAAAAAAAAAAAAAAAAAAAAAAAAAAAAAAAAAAAAAAAAAAAAAAAAAAAAAAAAAAAAAAAAAAAAAAAAAAAAAAAAAAAAAAAAAAAAAAAAAAAAAAAAAAAAAAAAAAAAAAAAAAAAAAAAAAAAAAAAAAAAAAAAAAAAAAAAAAAAAAAAAAAAAAAAAAAAAAAAAAAAAAAAAAAAAAAAAAAAAAAAAAAAAAAAAAAAAAAAAAAAAAAAAAAAAAAAAAAAAAAAAAAAAAAAAAAAAAAAAAAAAAAAAAAAAAAAAAAAAAAAAAAAAAAAAAAAAAAAAAAAAAAAAAAAAAAAAAAAAAAAAAAAAAAAAAAAAAAAAAAAAAAAAAAAAAAAAAAAAAAAAAAAAAAAAAAAAAAAAAAAAAAAAAAAAAAAAAAAAAAAAAAAAAAAAAAAAAAAAAAAAAAAAAAAAAAAAAAAAAAAAAAAAAAAAAAAAAAAAAAAAAAAAAAAAAAAAAAAAAAAAAAAAAAAAAAAAAAAAAAAAAAAAAAAAAAAAAAAAAAAAAAAAAAAAAAAAAAAAAAAAAAAAAAAAAAAAAAAAAAAAAAAAAAAAAAAAAAAAAAAAAAAAAAAAAAAAAAAAAAAAAAAAAAAAAAAAAAAAAAAAAAAAAAAAAAAAAAAAAAAAAAAAAAAAAAAAAAAAAAAAAAAAAAAAAAAAAAAAAAAAAAAAAAAAAAAAAAAAAAAAAAAAAAAAAAAAAAAAAAAAAAAAAAAAAAAAAAAAAAAAAAAAAAAAAAAAAAAAAAAAAAAAAAAAAAAAAAAAAAAAAAAAAAAAAAAAAAAAAAAAAAAAAAAAAAAAAAAAAAAAAAAAAAAAAAAAAAAAAAAAAAAAAAAAAAAAAAAAAAAAAAAAAAAAAAAAAAAAAAAAAAAAAAAAAAAAAAAAAAAAAAAAAAAAAAAAAAAAAAAAAAAAAAAAAAAAAAAAAAAAAAAAAAAAAAAAAAAAAAAAAAAAAAAAAAAAAAAAAAAAAAAAAAAAAAAAAAAAAAAAAAAAAAAAAAAAAAAAAAAAAAAAAAAAAAAAAAAAAAAAAAAAAAAAAAAAAAAAAAAAAAAAAAAAAAAAAAAAAAAAAAAAAAAAAAAAAAAAAAAAAAAAAAAAAAAAAAAAAAAAAAAAAAAAAAAAAAAAAAAAAAAAAAAAAAAAAAAAAAAAAAAAAAAAAAAAAAAAAAAAAAAAAAAAAAAAAAAAAAAAAAAAAAAAAAAAAAAAAAAAAAAAAAAAAAAAAAAAAAAAAAAAAAAAAAAAAAAAAAAAAAAAAAAAAAAAAAAAAAAAAAAAAAAAAAAAAAAAAAAAAAAAAAAAAAAAAAAAAAAAAAAAAAAAAAAAAAAAAAAAAAAAAAAAAAAAAAAAAAAAAAAAAAAAAAAAAAAAAAAAAAAAAAAAAAAAAAAAAAAAAAAAAAAAAAAAAAAAAAAAAAAAAAAAAAAAAAAAAAAAAAAAAAAAAAAAAAAAAAAAAAAAAAAAAAAAAAAAAAAAAAAAAAAAAAAAAAAAAAAAAAAAAAAAAAAAAAAAAAAAAAAAAAAAAAAAAAAAAAAAAAAAAAAAAAAAAAAAAAAAAAAAAAAAAAAAAAAAAAAAAAAAAAAAAAAAAAAAAAAAAAAAAAAAAAAAAAAAAAAAAAAAAAAAAAAAAAAAAAAAAAAAAAAAAAAAAAAAAAAAAAAAAAAAAAAAAAAAAAAAAAAAAAAAAAAAAAAAAAAAAAAAAAAAAAAAAAAAAAAAAAAAAAAAAAAAAAAAAAAAAAAAAAAAAAAAAAAAAAAAAAAAAAAAAAAAAAAAAAAAAAAAAAAAAAAAAAAAAAAAAAAAAAAAAAAAAAAAAAAAAAAAAAAAAAAAAAAAAAAAAAAAAAAAAAAAAAAAAAAAAAAAAAAAAAAAAAAAAAAAAAAAAAAAAAAAAAAAAAAAAAAAAAAAAAAAAAAAAAAAAAAAAAAAAAAAAAAAAAAAAAAAAAAAAAAAAAAAAAAAAAAAAAAAAAAAAAAAAAAAAAAAAAAAAAAAAAAAAAAAAAAAAAAAAAAAAAAAAAAAAAAAAAAAAAAAAAAAAAAAAAAAAAAAAAAAAAAAAAAAAAAAAAAAAAAAAAAAAAAAAAAAAAAAAAAAAAAAAAAAAAAAAAAAAAAAAAAAAAAAAAAAAAAAAAAAAAAAAAAAAAAAAAAAAAAAAAAAAAAAAAAAAAAAAAAAAAAAAAAAAAAAAAAAAAAAAAAAAAAAAAAAAAAAAAAAAAAAAAAAAAAAAAAAAAAAAAAAAAAAAAAAAAAAAAAAAAAAAAAAAAAAAAAAAAAAAAAAAAAAAAAAAAAAAAAAAAAAAAAAAAAAAAAAAAAAAAAAAAAAAAAAAAAAAAAAAAAAAAAAAAAAAAAAAAAAAAAAAAAAAAAAAAAAAAAAAAAAAAAAAAAAAAAAAAAAAAAAAAAAAAAAAAAAAAAAAAAAAAAAAAAAAAAAAAAAAAAAAAAAAAAAAAAAAAAAAAAAAAAAAAAAAAAAAAAAAAAAAAAAAAAAAAAAAAAAAAAAAAAAAAAAAAAAAAAAAAAAAAAAAAAAAAAAAAAAAAAAAAAAAAAAAAAAAAAAAAAAAAAAAAAAAAAAAAAAAAAAAAAAAAAAAAAAAAAAAAAAAAAAAAAAAAAAAAAAAAAAAAAAAAAAAAAAAAAAAAAAAAAAAAAAAAAAAAAAAAAAAAAAAAAAAAAAAAAAAAAAAAAAAAAAAAAAAAAAAAAAAAAAAAAAAAAAAAAAAAAAAAAAAAAAAAAAAAAAAAAAAAAAAAAAAAAAAAAAAAAAAAAAAAAAAAAAAAAAAAAAAAAAAAAAAAAAAAAAAAAAAAAAAAAAAAAAAAAAAAAAAAAAAAAAAAAAAAAAAAAAAAAAAAAAAAAAAAAAAAAAAAAAAAAAAAAAAAAAAAAAAAAAAAAAAAAAAAAAAAAAAAAAAAAAAAAAAAAAAAAAAAAAAAAAAAAAAAAAAAAAAAAAAAAAAAAAAAAAAAAAAAAAAAAAAAAAAAAAAAAAAAAAAAAAAAAAAAAAAAAAAAAAAAAAAAAAAAAAAAAAAAAAAAAAAAAAAAAAAAAAAAAAAAAAAAAAAAAAAAAAAAAAAAAAAAAAAAAAAAAAAAAAAAAAAAAAAAAAAAAAAAAAAAAAAAAAAAAAAAAAAAAAAAAAAAAAAAAAAAAAAAAAAAAAAAAAAAAAAAAAAAAAAAAAAAAAAAAAAAAAAAAAAAAAAAAAAAAAAAAAAAAAAAAAAAAAAAAAAAAAAAAAAAAAAAAAAAAAAAAAAAAAAAAAAAAAAAAAAAAAAAAAAAAAAAAAAAAAAAAAAAAAAAAAAAAAAAAAAAAAAAAAAAAAAAAAAAAAAAAAAAAAAAAAAAAAAAAAAAAAAAAAAAAAAAAAAAAAAAAAAAAAAAAAAAAAAAAAAAAAAAAAAAAAAAAAAAAAAAAAAAAAAAAAAAAAAAAAAAAAAAAAAAAAAAAAAAAAAAAAAAAAAAAAAAAAAAAAAAAAAAAAAAAAAAAAAAAAAAAAAAAAAAAAAAAAAAAAAAAAAAAAAAAAAAAAAAAAAAAAAAAAAAAAAAAAAAAAAAAAAAAAAAAAAAAAAAAAAAAAAAAAAAAAAAAAAAAAAAAAAAAAAAAAAAAAAAAAAAAAAAAAAAAAAAAAAAAAAAAAAAAAAAAAAAAAAAAAAAAAAAAAAAAAAAAAAAAAAAAAAAAAAAAAAAAAAAAAAAAAAAAAAAAAAAAAAAAAAAAAAAAAAAAAAAAAAAAAAAAAAAAAAAAAAAAAAAAAAAAAAAAAAAAAAAAAAAAAAAAAAAAAAAAAAAAAAAAAAAAAAAAAAAAAAAAAAAAAAAAAAAAAAAAAAAAAAAAAAAAAAAAAAAAAAAAAAAAAAAAAAAAAAAAAAAAAAAAAAAAAAAAAAAAAAAAAAAAAAAAAAAAAAAAAAAAAAAAAAAAAAAAAAAAAAAAAAAAAAAAAAAAAAAAAAAAAAAAAAAAAAAAAAAAAAAAAAAAAAAAAAAAAAAAAAAAAAAAAAAAAAAAAAAAAAAAAAAAAAAAAAAAAAAAAAAAAAAAAAAAAAAAAAAAAAAAAAAAAAAAAAAAAAAAAAAAAAAAAAAAAAAAAAAAAAAAAAAAAAAAAAAAAAAAAAAAAAAAAAAAAAAAAAAAAAAAAAAAAAAAAAAAAAAAAAAAAAAAAAAAAAAAAAAAAAAAAAAAAAAAAAAAAAAAAAAAAAAAAAAAAAAAAAAAAAAAAAAAAAAAAAAAAAAAAAAAAAAAAAAAAAAAAAAAAAAAAAAAAAAAAAAAAAAAAAAAAAAAAAAAAAAAAAAAAAAAAAAAAAAAAAAAAAAAAAAAAAAAAAAAAAAAAAAAAAAAAAAAAAAAAAAAAAAAAAAAAAAAAAAAAAAAAAAAAAAAAAAAAAAAAAAAAAAAAAAAAAAAAAAAAAAAAAAAAAAAAAAAAAAAAAAAAAAAAAAAAAAAAAAAAAAAAAAAAAAAAAAAAAAAAAAAAAAAAAAAAAAAAAAAAAAAAAAAAAAAAAAAAAAAAAAAAAAAAAAAAAAAAAAAAAAAAAAAAAAAAAAAAAAAAAAAAAAAAAAAAAAAAAAAAAAAAAAAAAAAAAAAAAAAAAAAAAAAAAAAAAAAAAAAAAAAAAAAAAAAAAAAAAAAAAAAAAAAAAAAAAAAAAAAAAAAAAAAAAAAAAAAAAAAAAAAAAAAAAAAAAAAAAAAAAAAAAAAAAAAAAAAAAAAAAAAAAAAAAAAAAAAAAAAAAAAAAAAAAAAAAAAAAAAAAAAAAAAAAAAAAAAAAAAAAAAAAAAAAAAAAAAAAAAAAAAAAAAAAAAAAAAAAAAAAAAAAAAAAAAAAAAAAAAAAAAAAAAAAAAAAAAAAAAAAAAAAAAAAAAAAAAAAAAAAAAAAAAAAAAAAAAAAAAAAAAAAAAAAAAAAAAAAAAAAAAAAAAAAAAAAAAAAAAAAAAAAAAAAAAAAAAAAAAAAAAAAAAAAAAAAAAAAAAAAAAAAAAAAAAAAAAAAAAAAAAAAAAAAAAAAAAAAAAAAAAAAAAAAAAAAAAAAAAAAAAAAAAAAAAAAAAAAAAAAAAAAAAAAAAAAAAAAAAAAAAAAAAAAAAAAAAAAAAAAAAAAAAAAAAAAAAAAAAAAAAAAAAAAAAAAAAAAAAAAAAAAAAAAAAAAAAAAAAAAAAAAAAAAAAAAAAAAAAAAAAAAAAAAAAAAAAAAAAAAAAAAAAAAAAAAAAAAAAAAAAAAAAAAAAAAAAAAAAAAAAAAAAAAAAAAAAAAAAAAAAAAAAAAAAAAAAAAAAAAAAAAAAAAAAAAAAAAAAAAAAAAAAAAAAAAAAAAAAAAAAAAAAAAAAAAAAAAAAAAAAAAAAAAAAAAAAAAAAAAAAAAAAAAAAAAAAAAAAAAAAAAAAAAAAAAAAAAAAAAAAAAAAAAAAAAAAAAAAAAAAAAAAAAAAAAAAAAAAAAAAAAAAAAAAAAAAAAAAAAAAAAAAAAAAAAAAAAAAAAAAAAAAAAAAAAAAAAAAAAAAAAAAAAAAAAAAAAAAAAAAAAAAAAAAAAAAAAAAAAAAAAAAAAAAAAAAAAAAAAAAAAAAAAAAAAAAAAAAAAAAAAAAAAAAAAAAAAAAAAAAAAAAAAAAAAAAAAAAAAAAAAAAAAAAAAAAAAAAAAAAAAAAAAAAAAAAAAAAAAAAAAAAAAAAAAAAAAAAAAAAAAAAAAAAAAAAAAAAAAAAAAAAAAAAAAAAAAAAAAAAAAAAAAAAAAAAAAAAAAAAAAAAAAAAAAAAAAAAAAAAAAAAAAAAAAAAAAAAAAAAAAAAAAAAAAAAAAAAAAAAAAAAAAAAAAAAAAAAAAAAAAAAAAAAAAAAAAAAAAAAAAAAAAAAAAAAAAAAAAAAAAAAAAAAAAAAAAAAAAAAAAAAAAAAAAAAAAAAAAAAAAAAAAAAAAAAAAAAAAAAAAAAAAAAAAAAAAAAAAAAAAAAAAAAAAAAAAAAAAAAAAAAAAAAAAAAAAAAAAAAAAAAAAAAAAAAAAAAAAAAAAAAAAAAAAAAAAAAAAAAAAAAAAAAAAAAAAAAAAAAAAAAAAAAAAAAAAAAAAAAAAAAAAAAAAAAAAAAAAAAAAAAAAAAAAAAAAAAAAAAAAAAAAAAAAAAAAAAAAAAAAAAAAAAAAAAAAAAAAAAAAAAAAAAAAAAAAAAAAAAAAAAAAAAAAAAAAAAAAAAAAAAAAAAAAAAAAAAAAAAAAAAAAAAAAAAAAAAAAAAAAAAAAAAAAAAAAAAAAAAAAAAAAAAAAAAAAAAAAAAAAAAAAAAAAAAAAAAAAAAAAAAAAAAAAAAAAAAAAAAAAAAAAAAAAAAAAAAAAAAAAAAAAAAAAAAAAAAAAAAAAAAAAAAAAAAAAAAAAAAAAAAAAAAAAAAAAAAAAAAAAAAAAAAAAAAAAAAAAAAAAAAAAAAAAAAAAAAAAAAAAAAAAAAAAAAAAAAAAAAAAAAAAAAAAAAAAAAAAAAAAAAAAAAAAAAAAAAAAAAAAAAAAAAAAAAAAAAAAAAAAAAAAAAAAAAAAAAAAAAAAAAAAAAAAAAAAAAAAAAAAAAAAAAAAAAAAAAAAAAAAAAAAAAAAAAAAAAAAAAAAAAAAAAAAAAAAAAAAAAAAAAAAAAAAAAAAAAAAAAAAAAAAAAAAAAAAAAAAAAAAAAAAAAAAAAAAAAAAAAAAAAAAAAAAAAAAAAAAAAAAAAAAAAAAAAAAAAAAAAAAAAAAAAAAAAAAAAAAAAAAAAAAAAAAAAAAAAAAAAAAAAAAAAAAAAAAAAAAAAAAAAAAAAAAAAAAAAAAAAAAAAAAAAAAAAAAAAAAAAAAAAAAAAAAAAAAAAAAAAAAAAAAAAAAAAAAAAAAAAAAAAAAAAAAAAAAAAAAAAAAAAAAAAAAAAAAAAAAAAAAAAAAAAAAAAAAAAAAAAAAAAAAAAAAAAAAAAAAAAAAAAAAAAAAAAAAAAAAAAAAAAAAAAAAAAAAAAAAAAAAAAAAAAAAAAAAAAAAAAAAAAAAAAAAAAAAAAAAAAAAAAAAAAAAAAAAAAAAAAAAAAAAAAAAAAAAAAAAAAAAAAAAAAAAAAAAAAAAAAAAAAAAAAAAAAAAAAAAAAAAAAAAAAAAAAAAAAAAAAAAAAAAAAAAAAAAAAAAAAAAAAAAAAAAAAAAAAAAAAAAAAAAAAAAAAAAAAAAAAAAAAAAAAAAAAAAAAAAAAAAAAAAAAAAAAAAAAAAAAAAAAAAAAAAAAAAAAAAAAAAAAAAAAAAAAAAAAAAAAAAAAAAAAAAAAAAAAAAAAAAAAAAAAAAAAAAAAAAAAAAAAAAAAAAAAAAAAAAAAAAAAAAAAAAAAAAAAAAAAAAAAAAAAAAAAAAAAAAAAAAAAAAAAAAAAAAAAAAAAAAAAAAAAAAAAAAAAAAAAAAAAAAAAAAAAAAAAAAAAAAAAAAAAAAAAAAAAAAAAAAAAAAAAAAAAAAAAAAAAAAAAAAAAAAAAAAAAAAAAAAAAAAAAAAAAAAAAAAAAAAAAAAAAAAAAAAAAAAAAAAAAAAAAAAAAAAAAAAAAAAAAAAAAAAAAAAAAAAAAAAAAAAAAAAAAAAAAAAAAAAAAAAAAAAAAAAAAAAAAAAAAAAAAAAAAAAAAAAAAAAAAAAAAAAAAAAAAAAAAAAAAAAAAAAAAAAAAAAAAAAAAAAAAAAAAAAAAAAAAAAAAAAAAAAAAAAAAAAAAAAAAAAAAAAAAAAAAAAAAAAAAAAAAAAAAAAAAAAAAAAAAAAAAAAAAAAAAAAAAAAAAAAAAAAAAAAAAAAAAAAAAAAAAAAAAAAAAAAAAAAAAAAAAAAAAAAAAAAAAAAAAAAAAAAAAAAAAAAAAAAAAAAAAAAAAAAAAAAAAAAAAAAAAAAAAAAAAAAAAAAAAAAAAAAAAAAAAAAAAAAAAAAAAAAAAAAAAAAAAAAAAAAAAAAAAAAAAAAAAAAAAAAAAAAAAAAAAAAAAAAAAAAAAAAAAAAAAAAAAAAAAAAAAAAAAAAAAAAAAAAAAAAAAAAAAAAAAAAAAAAAAAAAAAAAAAAAAAAAAAAAAAAAAAAAAAAAAAAAAAAAAAAAAAAAAAAAAAAAAAAAAAAAAAAAAAAAAAAAAAAAAAAAAAAAAAAAAAAAAAAAAAAAAAAAAAAAAAAAAAAAAAAAAAAAAAAAAAAAAAAAAAAAAAAAAAAAAAAAAAAAAAAAAAAAAAAAAAAAAAAAAAAAAAAAAAAAAAAAAAAAAAAAAAAAAAAAAAAAAAAAAAAAAAAAAAAAAAAAAAAAAAAAAAAAAAAAAAAAAAAAAAAAAAAAAAAAAAAAAAAAAAAAAAAAAAAAAAAAAAAAAAAAAAAAAAAAAAAAAAAAAAAAAAAAAAAAAAAAAAAAAAAAAAAAAAAAAAAAAAAAAAAAAAAAAAAAAAAAAAAAAAAAAAAAAAAAAAAAAAAAAAAAAAAAAAAAAAAAAAAAAAAAAAAAAAAAAAAAAAAAAAAAAAAAAAAAAAAAAAAAAAAAAAAAAAAAAAAAAAAAAAAAAAAAAAAAAAAAAAAAAAAAAAAAAAAAAAAAAAAAAAAAAAAAAAAAAAAAAAAAAAAAAAAAAAAAAAAAAAAAAAAAAAAAAAAAAAAAAAAAAAAAAAAAAAAAAAAAAAAAAAAAAAAAAAAAAAAAAAAAAAAAAAAAAAAAAAAAAAAAAAAAAAAAAAAAAAAAAAAAAAAAAAAAAAAAAAAAAAAAAAAAAAAAAAAAAAAAAAAAAAAAAAAAAAAAAAAAAAAAAAAAAAAAAAAAAAAAAAAAAAAAAAAAAAAAAAAAAAAAAAAAAAAAAAAAAAAAAAAAAAAAAAAAAAAAAAAAAAAAAAAAAAAAAAAAAAAAAAAAAAAAAAAAAAAAAAAAAAAAAAAAAAAAAAAAAAAAAAAAAAAAAAAAAAAAAAAAAAAAAAAAAAAAAAAAAAAAAAAAAAAAAAAAAAAAAAAAAAAAAAAAAAAAAAAAAAAAAAAAAAAAAAAAAAAAAAAAAAAAAAAAAAAAAAAAAAAAAAAAAAAAAAAAAAAAAAAAAAAAAAAAAAAAAAAAAAAAAAAAAAAAAAAAAAAAAAAAAAAAAAAAAAAAAAAAAAAAAAAAAAAAAAAAAAAAAAAAAAAAAAAAAAAAAAAAAAAAAAAAAAAAAAAAAAAAAAAAAAAAAAAAAAAAAAAAAAAAAAAAAAAAAAAAA
Organism: Grus americana; assembly: GCF_028858705.1. NCBI lineage: Eukaryota > Metazoa > Chordata > Aves > Gruiformes > Gruidae > Grus > Grus americana. The sequence continues at coordinate 190,316 of NW_026562132.1, forward strand.
AAAAAAAAAAAAAAAAAAAAAAAAAAAAAAAAAAAAAAAAAAAAAAAAAAAAAAAAAAAAAAAAAAAAAAAAAAAAAAAAAAAAAAAAAAAAAAAAAAAAAAAAAAAAAAAAAAAAAAAAAAAAAAAAAAAAAAAAAAAAAAAAAAAAAAAAAAAAAAAAAAAAAAAAAAAAAAAAAAAAAAAAAAAAAAAAAAAAAAAAAAAAAAAAAAAAAAAAAAAAAAAAAAAAAAAAAAAAAAAAAAAAAAAAAAAAAAAAAAAAAAAAAAAAAAAAAAAAAAAAAAAAAAAAAAAAAAAAAAAAAAAAAAAAAAAAAAAAAAAAAAAAAAAAAAAAAAAAAAAAAAAAAAAAAAAAAAAAAAAAAAAAAAAAAAAAAAAAAAAAAAAAAAAAAAAAAAAAAAAAAAAAAAAAAAAAAAAAAAAAAAAAAAAAAAAAAAAAAAAAAAAAAAAAAAAAAAAAAAAAAAAAAAAAAAAAAAAAAAAAAAAAAAAAAAAAAAAAAAAAAAAAAAAAAAAAAAAAAAAAAAAAAAAAAAAAAAAAAAAAAAAAAAAAAAAAAAAAAAAAAAAAAAAAAAAAAAAAAAAAAAAAAAAAAAAAAAAAAAAAAAAAAAAAAAAAAAAAAAAAAAAAAAAAAAAAAAAAAAAAAAAAAAAAAAAAAAAAAAAAAAAAAAAAAAAAAAAAAAAAAAAAAAAAAAAAAAAAAAAAAAAAAAAAAAAAAAAAAAAAAAAAAAAAAAAAAAAAAAAAAAAAAAAAAAAAAAAAAAAAAAAAAAAAAAAAAAAAAAAAAAAAAAAAAAAAAAAAAAAAAAAAAAAAAAAAAAAAAAAAAAAAAAAAAAAAAAAAAAAAAAAAAAAAAAAAAAAAAAAAAAAAAAAAAAAAAAAAAAAAAAAAAAAAAAAAAAAAAAAAAAAAAAAAAAAAAAAAAAAAAAAAAAAAAAAAAAAAAAAAAAAAAAAAAAAAAAAAAAAAAAAAAAAAAAAAAAAAAAAAAAAAAAAAAAAAAAAAAAAAAAAAAAAAAAAAAAAAAAAAAAAAAAAAAAAAAAAAAAAAAAAAAAAAAAAAAAAAAAAAAAAAAAAAAAAAAAAAAAAAAAAAAAAAAAAAAAAAAAAAAAAAAAAAAAAAAAAAAAAAAAAAAAAAAAAAAAAAAAAAAAAAAAAAAAAAAAAAAAAAAAAAAAAAAAAAAAAAAAAAAAAAAAAAAAAAAAAAAAAAAAAAAAAAAAAAAAAAAAAAAAAAAAAAAAAAAAAAAAAAAAAAAAAAAAAAAAAAAAAAAAAAAAAAAAAAAAAAAAAAAAAAAAAAAAAAAAAAAAAAAAAAAAAAAAAAAAAAAAAAAAAAAAAAAAAAAAAAAAAAAAAAAAAAAAAAAAAAAAAAAAAAAAAAAAAAAAAAAAAAAAAAAAAAAAAAAAAAAAAAAAAAAAAAAAAAAAAAAAAAAAAAAAAAAAAAAAAAAAAAAAAAAAAAAAAAAAAAAAAAAAAAAAAAAAAAAAAAAAAAAAAAAAAAAAAAAAAAAAAAAAAAAAAAAAAAAAAAAAAAAAAAAAAAAAAAAAAAAAAAAAAAAAAAAAAAAAAAAAAAAAAAAAAAAAAAAAAAAAAAAAAAAAAAAAAAAAAAAAAAAAAAAAAAAAAAAAAAAAAAAAAAAAAAAAAAAAAAAAAAAAAAAAAAAAAAAAAAAAAAAAAAAAAAAAAAAAAAAAAAAAAAAAAAAAAAAAAAAAAAAAAAAAAAAAAAAAAAAAAAAAAAAAAAAAAAAAAAAAAAAAAAAAAAAAAAAAAAAAAAAAAAAAAAAAAAAAAAAAAAAAAAAAAAAAAAAAAAAAAAAAAAAAAAAAAAAAAAAAAAAAAAAAAAAAAAAAAAAAAAAAAAAAAAAAAAAAAAAAAAAAAAAAAAAAAAAAAAAAAAAAAAAAAAAAAAAAAAAAAAAAAAAAAAAAAAAAAAAAAAAAAAAAAAAAAAAAAAAAAAAAAAAAAAAAAAAAAAAAAAAAAAAAAAAAAAAAAAAAAAAAAAAAAAAAAAAAAAAAAAAAAAAAAAAAAAAAAAAAAAAAAAAAAAAAAAAAAAAAAAAAAAAAAAAAAAAAAAAAAAAAAAAAAAAAAAAAAAAAAAAAAAAAAAAAAAAAAAAAAAAAAAAAAAAAAAAAAAAAAAAAAAAAAAAAAAAAAAAAAAAAAAAAAAAAAAAAAAAAAAAAAAAAAAAAAAAAAAAAAAAAAAAAAAAAAAAAAAAAAAAAAAAAAAAAAAAAAAAAAAAAAAAAAAAAAAAAAAAAAAAAAAAAAAAAAAAAAAAAAAAAAAAAAAAAAAAAAAAAAAAAAAAAAAAAAAAAAAAAAAAAAAAAAAAAAAAAAAAAAAAAAAAAAAAAAAAAAAAAAAAAAAAAAAAAAAAAAAAAAAAAAAAAAAAAAAAAAAAAAAAAAAAAAAAAAAAAAAAAAAAAAAAAAAAAAAAAAAAAAAAAAAAAAAAAAAAAAAAAAAAAAAAAAAAAAAAAAAAAAAAAAAAAAAAAAAAAAAAAAAAAAAAAAAAAAAAAAAAAAAAAAAAAAAAAAAAAAAAAAAAAAAAAAAAAAAAAAAAAAAAAAAAAAAAAAAAAAAAAAAAAAAAAAAAAAAAAAAAAAAAAAAAAAAAAAAAAAAAAAAAAAAAAAAAAAAAAAAAAAAAAAAAAAAAAAAAAAAAAAAAAAAAAAAAAAAAAAAAAAAAAAAAAAAAAAAAAAAAAAAAAAAAAAAAAAAAAAAAAAAAAAAAAAAAAAAAAAAAAAAAAAAAAAAAAAAAAAAAAAAAAAAAAAAAAAAAAAAAAAAAAAAAAAAAAAAAAAAAAAAAAAAAAAAAAAAAAAAAAAAAAAAAAAAAAAAAAAAAAAAAAAAAAAAAAAAAAAAAAAAAAAAAAAAAAAAAAAAAAAAAAAAAAAAAAAAAAAAAAAAAAAAAAAAAAAAAAAAAAAAAAAAAAAAAAAAAAAAAAAAAAAAAAAAAAAAAAAAAAAAAAAAAAAAAAAAAAAAAAAAAAAAAAAAAAAAAAAAAAAAAAAAAAAAAAAAAAAAAAAAAAAAAAAAAAAAAAAAAAAAAAAAAAAAAAAAAAAAAAAAAAAAAAAAAAAAAAAAAAAAAAAAAAAAAAAAAAAAAAAAAAAAAAAAAAAAAAAAAAAAAAAAAAAAAAAAAAAAAAAAAAAAAAAAAAAAAAAAAAAAAAAAAAAAAAAAAAAAAAAAAAAAAAAAAAAAAAAAAAAAAAAAAAAAAAAAAAAAAAAAAAAAAAAAAAAAAAAAAAAAAAAAAAAAAAAAAAAAAAAAAAAAAAAAAAAAAAAAAAAAAAAAAAAAAAAAAAAAAAAAAAAAAAAAAAAAAAAAAAAAAAAAAAAAAAAAAAAAAAAAAAAAAAAAAAAAAAAAAAAAAAAAAAAAAAAAAAAAAAAAAAAAAAAAAAAAAAAAAAAAAAAAAAAAAAAAAAAAAAAAAAAAAAAAAAAAAAAAAAAAAAAAAAAAAAAAAAAAAAAAAAAAAAAAAAAAAAAAAAAAAAAAAAAAAAAAAAAAAAAAAAAAAAAAAAAAAAAAAAAAAAAAAAAAAAAAAAAAAAAAAAAAAAAAAAAAAAAAAAAAAAAAAAAAAAAAAAAAAAAAAAAAAAAAAAAAAAAAAAAAAAAAAAAAAAAAAAAAAAAAAAAAAAAAAAAAAAAAAAAAAAAAAAAAAAAAAAAAAAAAAAAAAAAAAAAAAAAAAAAAAAAAAAAAAAAAAAAAAAAAAAAAAAAAAAAAAAAAAAAAAAAAAAAAAAAAAAAAAAAAAAAAAAAAAAAAAAAAAAAAAAAAAAAAAAAAAAAAAAAAAAAAAAAAAAAAAAAAAAAAAAAAAAAAAAAAAAAAAAAAAAAAAAAAAAAAAAAAAAAAAAAAAAAAAAAAAAAAAAAAAAAAAAAAAAAAAAAAAAAAAAAAAAAAAAAAAAAAAAAAAAAAAAAAAAAAAAAAAAAAAAAAAAAAAAAAAAAAAAAAAAAAAAAAAAAAAAAAAAAAAAAAAAAAAAAAAAAAAAAAAAAAAAAAAAAAAAAAAAAAAAAAAAAAAAAAAAAAAAAAAAAAAAAAAAAAAAAAAAAAAAAAAAAAAAAAAAAAAAAAAAAAAAAAAAAAAAAAAAAAAAAAAAAAAAAAAAAAAAAAAAAAAAAAAAAAAAAAAAAAAAAAAAAAAAAAAAAAAAAAAAAAAAAAAAAAAAAAAAAAAAAAAAAAAAAAAAAAAAAAAAAAAAAAAAAAAAAAAAAAAAAAAAAAAAAAAAAAAAAAAAAAAAAAAAAAAAAAAAAAAAAAAAAAAAAAAAAAAAAAAAAAAAAAAAAAAAAAAAAAAAAAAAAAAAAAAAAAAAAAAAAAAAAAAAAAAAAAAAAAAAAAAAAAAAAAAAAAAAAAAAAAAAAAAAAAAAAAAAAAAAAAAAAAAAAAAAAAAAAAAAAAAAAAAAAAAAAAAAAAAAAAAAAAAAAAAAAAAAAAAAAAAAAAAAAAAAAAAAAAAAAAAAAAAAAAAAAAAAAAAAAAAAAAAAAAAAAAAAAAAAAAAAAAAAAAAAAAAAAAAAAAAAAAAAAAAAAAAAAAAAAAAAAAAAAAAAAAAAAAAAAAAAAAAAAAAAAAAAAAAAAAAAAAAAAAAAAAAAAAAAAAAAAAAAAAAAAAAAAAAAAAAAAAAAAAAAAAAAAAAAAAAAAAAAAAAAAAAAAAAAAAAAAAAAAAAAAAAAAAAAAAAAAAAAAAAAAAAAAAAAAAAAAAAAAAAAAAAAAAAAAAAAAAAAAAAAAAAAAAAAAAAAAAAAAAAAAAAAAAAAAAAAAAAAAAAAAAAAAAAAAAAAAAAAAAAAAAAAAAAAAAAAAAAAAAAAAAAAAAAAAAAAAAAAAAAAAAAAAAAAAAAAAAAAAAAAAAAAAAAAAAAAAAAAAAAAAAAAAAAAAAAAAAAAAAAAAAAAAAAAAAAAAAAAAAAAAAAAAAAAAAAAAAAAAAAAAAAAAAAAAAAAAAAAAAAAAAAAAAAAAAAAAAAAAAAAAAAAAAAAAAAAAAAAAAAAAAAAAAAAAAAAAAAAAAAAAAAAAAAAAAAAAAAAAAAAAAAAAAAAAAAAAAAAAAAAAAAAAAAAAAAAAAAAAAAAAAAAAAAAAAAAAAAAAAAAAAAAAAAAAAAAAAAAAAAAAAAAAAAAAAAAAAAAAAAAAAAAAAAAAAAAAAAAAAAAAAAAAAAAAAAAAAAAAAAAAAAAAAAAAAAAAAAAAAAAAAAAAAAAAAAAAAAAAAAAAAAAAAAAAAAAAAAAAAAAAAAAAAAAAAAAAAAAAAAAAAAAAAAAAAAAAAAAAAAAAAAAAAAAAAAAAAAAAAAAAAAAAAAAAAAAAAAAAAAAAAAAAAAAAAAAAAAAAAAAAAAAAAAAAAAAAAAAAAAAAAAAAAAAAAAAAAAAAAAAAAAAAAAAAAAAAAAAAAAAAAAAAAAAAAAAAAAAAAAAAAAAAAAAAAAAAAAAAAAAAAAAAAAAAAAAAAAAAAAAAAAAAAAAAAAAAAAAAAAAAAAAAAAAAAAAAAAAAAAAAAAAAAAAAAAAAAAAAAAAAAAAAAAAAAAAAAAAAAAAAAAAAAAAAAAAAAAAAAAAAAAAAAAAAAAAAAAAAAAAAAAAAAAAAAAAAAAAAAAAAAAAAAAAAAAAAAAAAAAAAAAAAAAAAAAAAAAAAAAAAAAAAAAAAAAAAAAAAAAAAAAAAAAAAAAAAAAAAAAAAAAAAAAAAAAAAAAAAAAAAAAAAAAAAAAAAAAAAAAAAAAAAAAAAAAAAAAAAAAAAAAAAAAAAAAAAAAAAAAAAAAAAAAAAAAAAAAAAAAAAAAAAAAAAAAAAAAAAAAAAAAAAAAAAAAAAAAAAAAAAAAAAAAAAAAAAAAAAAAAAAAAAAAAAAAAAAAAAAAAAAAAAAAAAAAAAAAAAAAAAAAAAAAAAAAAAAAAAAAAAAAAAAAAAAAAAAAAAAAAAAAAAAAAAAAAAAAAAAAAAAAAAAAAAAAAAAAAAAAAAAAAAAAAAAAAAAAAAAAAAAAAAAAAAAAAAAAAAAAAAAAAAAAAAAAAAAAAAAAAAAAAAAAAAAAAAAAAAAAAAAAAAAAAAAAAAAAAAAAAAAAAAAAAAAAAAAAAAAAAAAAAAAAAAAAAAAAAAAAAAAAAAAAAAAAAAAAAAAAAAAAAAAAAAAAAAAAAAAAAAAAAAAAAAAAAAAAAAAAAAAAAAAAAAAAAAAAAAAAAAAAAAAAAAAAAAAAAAAAAAAAAAAAAAAAAAAAAAAAAAAAAAAAAAAAAAAAAAAAAAAAAAAAAAAAAAAAAAAAAAAAAAAAAAAAAAAAAAAAAAAAAAAAAAAAAAAAAAAAAAAAAAAAAAAAAAAAAAAAAAAAAAAAAAAAAAAAAAAAAAAAAAAAAAAAAAAAAAAAAAAAAAAAAAAAAAAAAAAAAAAAAAAAAAAAAAAAAAAAAAAAAAAAAAAAAAAAAAAAAAAAAAAAAAAAAAAAAAAAAAAAAAAAAAAAAAAAAAAAAAAAAAAAAAAAAAAAAAAAAAAAAAAAAAAAAAAAAAAAAAAAAAAAAAAAAAAAAAAAAAAAAAAAAAAAAAAAAAAAAAAAAAAAAAAAAAAAAAAAAAAAAAAAAAAAAAAAAAAAAAAAAAAAAAAAAAAAAAAAAAAAAAAAAAAAAAAAAAAAAAAAAAAAAAAAAAAAAAAAAAAAAAAAAAAAAAAAAAAAAAAAAAAAAAAAAAAAAAAAAAAAAAAAAAAAAAAAAAAAAAAAAAAAAAAAAAAAAAAAAAAAAAAAAAAAAAAAAAAAAAAAAAAAAAAAAAAAAAAAAAAAAAAAAAAAAAAAAAAAAAAAAAAAAAAAAAAAAAAAAAAAAAAAAAAAAAAAAAAAAAAAAAAAAAAAAAAAAAAAAAAAAAAAAAAAAAAAAAAAAAAAAAAAAAAAAAAAAAAAAAAAAAAAAAAAAAAAAAAAAAAAAAAAAAAAAAAAAAAAAAAAAAAAAAAAAAAAAAAAAAAAAAAAAAAAAAAAAAAAAAAAAAAAAAAAAAAAAAAAAAAAAAAAAAAAAAAAAAAAAAAAAAAAAAAAAAAAAAAAAAAAAAAAAAAAAAAAAAAAAAAAAAAAAAAAAAAAAAAAAAAAAAAAAAAAAAAAAAAAAAAAAAAAAAAAAAAAAAAAAAAAAAAAAAAAAAAAAAAAAAAAAAAAAAAAAAAAAAAAAAAAAAAAAAAAAAAAAAAAAAAAAAAAAAAAAAAAAAAAAAAAAAAAAAAAAAAAAAAAAAAAAAAAAAAAAAAAAAAAAAAAAAAAAAAAAAAAAAAAAAAAAAAAAAAAAAAAAAAAAAAAAAAAAAAAAAAAAAAAAAAAAAAAAAAAAAAAAAAAAAAAAAAAAAAAAAAAAAAAAAAAAAAAAAAAAAAAAAAAAAAAAAAAAAAAAAAAAAAAAAAAAAAAAAAAAAAAAAAAAAAAAAAAAAAAAAAAAAAAAAAAAAAAAAAAAAAAAAAAAAAAAAAAAAAAAAAAAAAAAAAAAAAAAAAAAAAAAAAAAAAAAAAAAAAAAAAAAAAAAAAAAAAAAAAAAAAAAAAAAAAAAAAAAAAAAAAAAAAAAAAAAAAAAAAAAAAAAAAAAAAAAAAAAAAAAAAAAAAAAAAAAAAAAAAAAAAAAAAAAAAAAAAAAAAAAAAAAAAAAAAAAAAAAAAAAAAAAAAAAAAAAAAAAAAAAAAAAAAAAAAAAAAAAAAAAAAAAAAAAAAAAAAAAAAAAAAAAAAAAAAAAAAAAAAAAAAAAAAAAAAAAAAAAAAAAAAAAAAAAAAAAAAAAAAAAAAAAAAAAAAAAAAAAAAAAAAAAAAAAAAAAAAAAAAAAAAAAAAAAAAAAAAAAAAAAAAAAAAAAAAAAAAAAAAAAAAAAAAAAAAAAAAAAAAAAAAAAAAAAAAAAAAAAAAAAAAAAAAAAAAAAAAAAAAAAAAAAAAAAAAAAAAAAAAAAAAAAAAAAAAAAAAAAAAAAAAAAAAAAAAAAAAAAAAAAAAAAAAAAAAAAAAAAAAAAAAAAAAAAAAAAAAAAAAAAAAAAAAAAAAAAAAAAAAAAAAAAAAAAAAAAAAAAAAAAAAAAAAAAAAAAAAAAAAAAAAAAAAAAAAAAAAAAAAAAAAAAAAAAAAAAAAAAAAAAAAAAAAAAAAAAAAAAAAAAAAAAAAAAAAAAAAAAAAAAAAAAAAAAAAAAAAAAAAAAAAAAAAAAAAAAAAAAAAAAAAAAAAAAAAAAAAAAAAAAAAAAAAAAAAAAAAAAAAAAAAAAAAAAAAAAAAAAAAAAAAAAAAAAAAAAAAAAAAAAAAAAAAAAAAAAAAAAAAAAAAAAAAAAAAAAAAAAAAAAAAAAAAAAAAAAAAAAAAAAAAAAAAAAAAAAAAAAAAAAAAAAAAAAAAAAAAAAAAAAAAAAAAAAAAAAAAAAAAAAAAAAAAAAAAAAAAAAAAAAAAAAAAAAAAAAAAAAAAAAAAAAAAAAAAAAAAAAAAAAAAAAAAAAAAAAAAAAAAAAAAAAAAAAAAAAAAAAAAAAAAAAAAAAAAAAAAAAAAAAAAAAAAAAAAAAAAAAAAAAAAAAAAAAAAAAAAAAAAAAAAAAAAAAAAAAAAAAAAAAAAAAAAAAAAAAAAAAAAAAAAAAAAAAAAAAAAAAAAAAAAAAAAAAAAAAAAAAAAAAAAAAAAAAAAAAAAAAAAAAAAAAAAAAAAAAAAAAAAAAAAAAAAAAAAAAAAAAAAAAAAAAAAAAAAAAAAAAAAAAAAAAAAAAAAAAAAAAAAAAAAAAAAAAAAAAAAAAAAAAAAAAAAAAAAAAAAAAAAAAAAAAAAAAAAAAAAAAAAAAAAAAAAAAAAAAAAAAAAAAAAAAAAAAAAAAAAAAAAAAAAAAAAAAAAAAAAAAAAAAAAAAAAAAAAAAAAAAAAAAAAAAAAAAAAAAAAAAAAAAAAAAAAAAAAAAAAAAAAAAAAAAAAAAAAAAAAAAAAAAAAAAAAAAAAAAAAAAAAAAAAAAAAAAAAAAAAAAAAAAAAAAAAAAAAAAAAAAAAAAAAAAAAAAAAAAAAAAAAAAAAAAAAAAAAAAAAAAAAAAAAAAAAAAAAAAAAAAAAAAAAAAAAAAAAAAAAAAAAAAAAAAAAAAAAAAAAAAAAAAAAAAAAAAAAAAAAAAAAAAAAAAAAAAAAAAAAAAAAAAAAAAAAAAAAAAAAAAAAAAAAAAAAAAAAAAAAAAAAAAAAAAAAAAAAAAAAAAAAAAAAAAAAAAAAAAAAAAAAAAAAAAAAAAAAAAAAAAAAAAAAAAAAAAAAAAAAAAAAAAAAAAAAAAAAAAAAAAAAAAAAAAAAAAAAAAAAAAAAAAAAAAAAAAAAAAAAAAAAAAAAAAAAAAAAAAAAAAAAAAAAAAAAAAAAAAAAAAAAAAAAAAAAAAAAAAAAAAAAAAAAAAAAAAAAAAAAAAAAAAAAAAAAAAAAAAAAAAAAAAAAAAAAAAAAAAAAAAAAAAAAAAAAAAAAAAAAAAAAAAAAAAAAAAAAAAAAAAAAAAAAAAAAAAAAAAAAAAAAAAAAAAAAAAAAAAAAAAAAAAAAAAAAAAAAAAAAAAAAAAAAAAAAAAAAAAAAAAAAAAAAAAAAAAAAAAAAAAAAAAAAAAAAAAAAAAAAAAAAAAAAAAAAAAAAAAAAAAAAAAAAAAAAAAAAAAAAAAAAAAAAAAAAAAAAAAAAAAAAAAAAAAAAAAAAAAAAAAAAAAAAAAAAAAAAAAAAAAAAAAAAAAAAAAAAAAAAAAAAAAAAAAAAAAAAAAAAAAAAAAAAAAAAAAAAAAAAAAAAAAAAAAAAAAAAAAAAAAAAAAAAAAAAAAAAAAAAAAAAAAAAAAAAAAAAAAAAAAAAAAAAAAAAAAAAAAAAAAAAAAAAAAAAAAAAAAAAAAAAAAAAAAAAAAAAAAAAAAAAAAAAAAAAAAAAAAAAAAAAAAAAAAAAAAAAAAAAAAAAAAAAAAAAAAAAAAAAAAAAAAAAAAAAAAAAAAAAAAAAAAAAAAAAAAAAAAAAAAAAAAAAAAAAAAAAAAAAAAAAAAAAAAAAAAAAAAAAAAAAAAAAAAAAAAAAAAAAAAAAAAAAAAAAAAAAAAAAAAAAAAAAAAAAAAAAAAAAAAAAAAAAAAAAAAAAAAAAAAAAAAAAAAAAAAAAAAAAAAAAAAAAAAAAAAAAAAAAAAAAAAAAAAAAAAAAAAAAAAAAAAAAAAAAAAAAAAAAAAAAAAAAAAAAAAAAAAAAAAAAAAAAAAAAAAAAAAAAAAAAAAAAAAAAAAAAAAAAAAAAAAAAAAAAAAAAAAAAAAAAAAAAAAAAAAAAAAAAAAAAAAAAAAAAAAAAAAAAAAAAAAAAAAAAAAAAAAAAAAAAAAAAAAAAAAAAAAAAAAAAAAAAAAAAAAAAAAAAAAAAAAAAAAAAAAAAAAAAAAAAAAAAAAAAAAAAAAAAAAAAAAAAAAAAAAAAAAAAAAAAAAAAAAAAAAAAAAAAAAAAAAAAAAAAAAAAAAAAAAAAAAAAAAAAAAAAAAAAAAAAAAAAAAAAAAAAAAAAAAAAAAAAAAAAAAAAAAAAAAAAAAAAAAAAAAAAAAAAAAAAAAAAAAAAAAAAAAAAAAAAAAAAAAAAAAAAAAAAAAAAAAAAAAAAAAAAAAAAAAAAAAAAAAAAAAAAAAAAAAAAAAAAAAAAAAAAAAAAAAAAAAAAAAAAAAAAAAAAAAAAAAAAAAAAAAAAAAAAAAAAAAAAAAAAAAAAAAAAAAAAAAAAAAAAAAAAAAAAAAAAAAAAAAAAAAAAAAAAAAAAAAAAAAAAAAAAAAAAAAAAAAAAAAAAAAAAAAAAAAAAAAAAAAAAAAAAAAAAAAAAAAAAAAAAAAAAAAAAAAAAAAAAAAAAAAAAAAAAAAAAAAAAAAAAAAAAAAAAAAAAAAAAAAAAAAAAAAAAAAAAAAAAAAAAAAAAAAAAAAAAAAAAAAAAAAAAAAAAAAAAAAAAAAAAAAAAAAAAAAAAAAAAAAAAAAAAAAAAAAAAAAAAAAAAAAAAAAAAAAAAAAAAAAAAAAAAAAAAAAAAAAAAAAAAAAAAAAAAAAAAAAAAAAAAAAAAAAAAAAAAAAAAAAAAAAAAAAAAAAAAAAAAAAAAAAAAAAAAAAAAAAAAAAAAAAAAAAAAAAAAAAAAAAAAAAAAAAAAAAAAAAAAAAAAAAAAAAAAAAAAAAAAAAAAAAAAAAAAAAAAAAAAAAAAAAAAAAAAAAAAAAAAAAAAAAAAAAAAAAAAAAAAAAAAAAAAAAAAAAAAAAAAAAAAAAAAAAAAAAAAAAAAAAAAAAAAAAAAAAAAAAAAAAAAAAAAAAAAAAAAAAAAAAAAAAAAAAAAAAAAAAAAAAAAAAAAAAAAAAAAAAAAAAAAAAAAAAAAAAAAAAAAAAAAAAAAAAAAAAAAAAAAAAAAAAAAAAAAAAAAAAAAAAAAAAAAAAAAAAAAAAAAAAAAAAAAAAAAAAAAAAAAAAAAAAAAAAAAAAAAAAAAAAAAAAAAAAAAAAAAAAAAAAAAAAAAAAAAAAAAAAAAAAAAAAAAAAAAAAAAAAAAAAAAAAAAAAAAAAAAAAAAAAAAAAAAAAAAAAAAAAAAAAAAAAAAAAAAAAAAAAAAAAAAAAAAAAAAAAAAAAAAAAAAAAAAAAAAAAAAAAAAAAAAAAAAAAAAAAAAAAAAAAAAAAAAAAAAAAAAAAAAAAAAAAAAAAAAAAAAAAAAAAAAAAAAAAAAAAAAAAAAAAAAAAAAAAAAAAAAAAAAAAAAAAAAAAAAAAAAAAAAAAAAAAAAAAAAAAAAAAAAAAAAAAAAAAAAAAAAAAAAAAAAAAAAAAAAAAAAAAAAAAAAAAAAAAAAAAAAAAAAAAAAAAAAAAAAAAAAAAAAAAAAAAAAAAAAAAAAAAAAAAAAAAAAAAAAAAAAAAAAAAAAAAAAAAAAAAAAAAAAAAAAAAAAAAAAAAAAAAAAAAAAAAAAAAAAAAAAAAAAAAAAAAAAAAAAAAAAAAAAAAAAAAAAAAAAAAAAAAAAAAAAAAAAAAAAAAAAAAAAAAAAAAAAAAAAAAAAAAAAAAAAAAAAAAAAAAAAAAAAAAAAAAAAAAAAAAAAAAAAAAAAAAAAAAAAAAAAAAAAAAAAAAAAAAAAAAAAAAAAAAAAAAAAAAAAAAAAAAAAAAAAAAAAAAAAAAAAAAAAAAAAAAAAAAAAAAAAAAAAAAAAAAAAAAAAAAAAAAAAAAAAAAAAAAAAAAAAAAAAAAAAAAAAAAAAAAAAAAAAAAAAAAAAAAAAAAAAAAAAAAAAAAAAAAAAAAAAAAAAAAAAAAAAAAAAAAAAAAAAAAAAAAAAAAAAAAAAAAAAAAAAAAAAAAAAAAAAAAAAAAAAAAAAAAAAAAAAAAAAAAAAAAAAAAAAAAAAAAAAAAAAAAAAAAAAAAAAAAAAAAAAAAAAAAAAAAAAAAAAAAAAAAAAAAAAAAAAAAAAAAAAAAAAAAAAAAAAAAAAAAAAAAAAAAAAAAAAAAAAAAAAAAAAAAAAAAAAAAAAAAAAAAAAAAAAAAAAAAAAAAAAAAAAAAAAAAAAAAAAAAAAAAAAAAAAAAAAAAAAAAAAAAAAAAAAAAAAAAAAAAAAAAAAAAAAAAAAAAAAAAAAAAAAAAAAAAAAAAAAAAAAAAAAAAAAAAAAAAAAAAAAAAAAAAAAAAAAAAAAAAAAAAAAAAAAAAAAAAAAAAAAAAAAAAAAAAAAAAAAAAAAAAAAAAAAAAAAAAAAAAAAAAAAAAAAAAAAAAAAAAAAAAAAAAAAAAAAAAAAAAAAAAAAAAAAAAAAAAAAAAAAAAAAAAAAAAAAAAAAAAAAAAAAAAAAAAAAAAAAAAAAAAAAAAAAAAAAAAAAAAAAAAAAAAAAAAAAAAAAAAAAAAAAAAAAAAAAAAAAAAAAAAAAAAAAAAAAAAAAAAAAAAAAAAAAAAAAAAAAAAAAAAAAAAAAAAAAAAAAAAAAAAAAAAAAAAAAAAAAAAAAAAAAAAAAAAAAAAAAAAAAAAAAAAAAAAAAAAAAAAAAAAAAAAAAAAAAAAAAAAAAAAAAAAAAAAAAAAAAAAAAAAAAAAAAAAAAAAAAAAAAAAAAAAAAAAAAAAAAAAAAAAAAAAAAAAAAAAAAAAAAAAAAAAAAAAAAAAAAAAAAAAAAAAAAAAAAAAAAAAAAAAAAAAAAAAAAAAAAAAAAAAAAAAAAAAAAAAAAAAAAAAAAAAAAAAAAAAAAAAAAAAAAAAAAAAAAAAAAAAAAAAAAAAAAAAAAAAAAAAAAAAAAAAAAAAAAAAAAAAAAAAAAAAAAAAAAAAAAAAAAAAAAAAAAAAAAAAAAAAAAAAAAAAAAAAAAAAAAAAAAAAAAAAAAAAAAAAAAAAAAAAAAAAAAAAAAAAAAAAAAAAAAAAAAAAAAAAAAAAAAAAAAAAAAAAAAAAAAAAAAAAAAAAAAAAAAAAAAAAAAAAAAAAAAAAAAAAAAAAAAAAAAAAAAAAAAAAAAAAAAAAAAAAAAAAAAAAAAAAAAAAAAAAAAAAAAAAAAAAAAAAAAAAAAAAAAAAAAAAAAAAAAAAAAAAAAAAAAAAAAAAAAAAAAAAAAAAAAAAAAAAAAAAAAAAAAAAAAAAAAAAAAAAAAAAAAAAAAAAAAAAAAAAAAAAAAAAAAAAAAAAAAAAAAAAAAAAAAAAAAAAAAAAAAAAAAAAAAAAAAAAAAAAAAAAAAAAAAAAAAAAAAAAAAAAAAAAAAAAAAAAAAAAAAAAAAAAAAAAAAAAAAAAAAAAAAAAAAAAAAAAAAAAAAAAAAAAAAAAAAAAAAAAAAAAAAAAAAAAAAAAAAAAAAAAAAAAAAAAAAAAAAAAAAAAAAAAAAAAAAAAAAAAAAAAAAAAAAAAAAAAAAAAAAAAAAAAAAAAAAAAAAAAAAAAAAAAAAAAAAAAAAAAAAAAAAAAAAAAAAAAAAAAAAAAAAAAAAAAAAAAAAAAAAAAAAAAAAAAAAAAAAAAAAAAAAAAAAAAAAAAAAAAAAAAAAAAAAAAAAAAAAAAAAAAAAAAAAAAAAAAAAAAAAAAAAAAAAAAAAAAAAAAAAAAAAAAAAAAAAAAAAAAAAAAAAAAAAAAAAAAAAAAAAAAAAAAAAAAAAAAAAAAAAAAAAAAAAAAAAAAAAAAAAAAAAAAAAAAAAAAAAAAAAAAAAAAAAAAAAAAAAAAAAAAAAAAAAAAAAAAAAAAAAAAAAAAAAAAAAAAAAAAAAAAAAAAAAAAAAAAAAAAAAAAAAAAAAAAAAAAAAAAAAAAAAAAAAAAAAAAAAAAAAAAAAAAAAAAAAAAAAAAAAAAAAAAAAAAAAAAAAAAAAAAAAAAAAAAAAAAAAAAAAAAAAAAAAAAAAAAAAAAAAAAAAAAAAAAAAAAAAAAAAAAAAAAAAAAAAAAAAAAAAAAAAAAAAAAAAAAAAAAAAAAAAAAAAAAAAAAAAAAAAAAAAAAAAAAAAAAAAAAAAAAAAAAAAAAAAAAAAAAAAAAAAAAAAAAAAAAAAAAAAAAAAAAAAAAAAAAAAAAAAAAAAAAAAAAAAAAAAAAAAAAAAAAAAAAAAAAAAAAAAAAAAAAAAAAAAAAAAAAAAAAAAAAAAAAAAAAAAAAAAAAAAAAAAAAAAAAAAAAAAAAAAAAAAAAAAAAAAAAAAAAAAAAAAAAAAAAAAAAAAAAAAAAAAAAAAAAAAAAAAAAAAAAAAAAAAAAAAAAAAAAAAAAAAAAAAAAAAAAAAAAAAAAAAAAAAAAAAAAAAAAAAAAAAAAAAAAAAAAAAAAAAAAAAAAAAAAAAAAAAAAAAAAAAAAAAAAAAAAAAAAAAAAAAAAAAAAAAAAAAAAAAAAAAAAAAAAAAAAAAAAAAAAAAAAAAAAAAAAAAAAAAAAAAAAAAAAAAAAAAAAAAAAAAAAAAAAAAAAAAAAAAAAAAAAAAAAAAAAAAAAAAAAAAAAAAAAAAAAAAAAAAAAAAAAAAAAAAAAAAAAAAAAAAAAAAAAAAAAAAAAAAAAAAAAAAAAAAAAAAAAAAAAAAAAAAAAAAAAAAAAAAAAAAAAAAAAAAAAAAAAAAAAAAAAAAAAAAAAAAAAAAAAAAAAAAAAAAAAAAAAAAAAAAAAAAAAAAAAAAAAAAAAAAAAAAAAAAAAAAAAAAAAAAAAAAAAAAAAAAAAAAAAAAAAAAAAAAAAAAAAAAAAAAAAAAAAAAAAAAAAAAAAAAAAAAAAAAAAAAAAAAAAAAAAAAAAAAAAAAAAAAAAAAAAAAAAAAAAAAAAAAAAAAAAAAAAAAAAAAAAAAAAAAAAAAAAAAAAAAAAAAAAAAAAAAAAAAAAAAAAAAAAAAAAAAAAAAAAAAAAAAAAAAAAAAAAAAAAAAAAAAAAAAAAAAAAAAAAAAAAAAAAAAAAAAAAAAAAAAAAAAAAAAAAAAAAAAAAAAAAAAAAAAAAAAAAAAAAAAAAAAAAAAAAAAAAAAAAAAAAAAAAAAAAAAAAAAAAAAAAAAAAAAAAAAAAAAAAAAAAAAAAAAAAAAAAAAAAAAAAAAAAAAAAAAAAAAAAAAAAAAAAAAAAAAAAAAAAAAAAAAAAAAAAAAAAAAAAAAAAAAAAAAAAAAAAAAAAAAAAAAAAAAAAAAAAAAAAAAAAAAAAAAAAAAAAAAAAAAAAAAAAAAAAAAAAAAAAAAAAAAAAAAAAAAAAAAAAAAAAAAAAAAAAAAAAAAAAAAAAAAAAAAAAAAAAAAAAAAAAAAAAAAAAAAAAAAAAAAAAAAAAAAAAAAAAAAAAAAAAAAAAAAAAAAAAAAAAAAAAAAAAAAAAAAAAAAAAAAAAAAAAAAAAAAAAAAAAAAAAAAAAAAAAAAAAAAAAAAAAAAAAAAAAAAAAAAAAAAAAAAAAAAAAAAAAAAAAAAAAAAAAAAAAAAAAAAAAAAAAAAAAAAAAAAAAAAAAAAAAAAAAAAAAAAAAAAAAAAAAAAAAAAAAAAAAAAAAAAAAAAAAAAAAAAAAAAAAAAAAAAAAAAAAAAAAAAAAAAAAAAAAAAAAAAAAAAAAAAAAAAAAAAAAAAAAAAAAAAAAAAAAAAAAAAAAAAAAAAAAAAAAAAAAAAAAAAAAAAAAAAAAAAAAAAAAAAAAAAAAAAAAAAAAAAAAAAAAAAAAAAAAAAAAAAAAAAAAAAAAAAAAAAAAAAAAAAAAAAAAAAAAAAAAAAAAAAAAAAAAAAAAAAAAAAAAAAAAAAAAAAAAAAAAAAAAAAAAAAAAAAAAAAAAAAAAAAAAAAAAAAAAAAAAAAAAAAAAAAAAAAAAAAAAAAAAAAAAAAAAAAAAAAAAAAAAAAAAAAAAAAAAAAAAAAAAAAAAAAAAAAAAAAAAAAAAAAAAAAAAAAAAAAAAAAAAAAAAAAAAAAAAAAAAAAAAAAAAAAAAAAAAAAAAAAAAAAAAAAAAAAAAAAAAAAAAAAAAAAAAAAAAAAAAAAAAAAAAAAAAAAAAAAAAAAAAAAAAAAAAAAAAAAAAAAAAAAAAAAAAAAAAAAAAAAAAAAAAAAAAAAAAAAAAAAAAAAAAAAAAAAAAAAAAAAAAAAAAAAAAAAAAAAAAAAAAAAAAAAAAAAAAAAAAAAAAAAAAAAAAAAAAAAAAAAAAAAAAAAAAAAAAAAAAAAAAAAAAAAAAAAAAAAAAAAAAAAAAAAAAAAAAAAAAAAAAAAAAAAAAAAAAAAAAAAAAAAAAAAAAAAAAAAAAAAAAAAAAAAAAAAAAAAAAAAAAAAAAAAAAAAAAAAAAAAAAAAAAAAAAAAAAAAAAAAAAAAAAAAAAAAAAAAAAAAAAAAAAAAAAAAAAAAAAAAAAAAAAAAAAAAAAAAAAAAAAAAAAAAAAAAAAAAAAAAAAAAAAAAAAAAAAAAAAAAAAAAAAAAAAAAAAAAAAAAAAAAAAAAAAAAAAAAAAAAAAAAAAAAAAAAAAAAAAAAAAAAAAAAAAAAAAAAAAAAAAAAAAAAAAAAAAAAAAAAAAAAAAAAAAAAAAAAAAAAAAAAAAAAAAAAAAAAAAAAAAAAAAAAAAAAAAAAAAAAAAAAAAAAAAAAAAAAAAAAAAAAAAAAAAAAAAAAAAAAAAAAAAAAAAAAAAAAAAAAAAAAAAAAAAAAAAAAAAAAAAAAAAAAAAAAAAAAAAAAAAAAAAAAAAAAAAAAAAAAAAAAAAAAAAAAAAAAAAAAAAAAAAAAAAAAAAAAAAAAAAAAAAAAAAAAAAAAAAAAAAAAAAAAAAAAAAAAAAAAAAAAAAAAAAAAAAAAAAAAAAAAAAAAAAAAAAAAAAAAAAAAAAAAAAAAAAAAAAAAAAAAAAAAAAAAAAAAAAAAAAAAAAAAAAAAAAAAAAAAAAAAAAAAAAAAAAAAAAAAAAAAAAAAAAAAAAAAAAAAAAAAAAAAAAAAAAAAAAAAAAAAAAAAAAAAAAAAAAAAAAAAAAAAAAAAAAAAAAAAAAAAAAAAAAAAAAAAAAAAAAAAAAAAAAAAAAAAAAAAAAAAAAAAAAAAAAAAAAAAAAAAAAAAAAAAAAAAAAAAAAAAAAAAAAAAAAAAAAAAAAAAAAAAAAAAAAAAAAAAAAAAAAAAAAAAAAAAAAAAAAAAAAAAAAAAAAAAAAAAAAAAAAAAAAAAAAAAAAAAAAAAAAAAAAAAAAAAAAAAAAAAAAAAAAAAAAAAAAAAAAAAAAAAAAAAAAAAAAAAAAAAAAAAAAAAAAAAAAAAAAAAAAAAAAAAAAAAAAAAAAAAAAAAAAAAAAAAAAAAAAAAAAAAAAAAAAAAAAAAAAAAAAAAAAAAAAAAAAAAAAAAAAAAAAAAAAAAAAAAAAAAAAAAAAAAAAAAAAAAAAAAAAAAAAAAAAAAAAAAAAAAAAAAAAAAAAAAAAAAAAAAAAAAAAAAAAAAAAAAAAAAAAAAAAAAAAAAAAAAAAAAAAAAAAAAAAAAAAAAAAAAAAAAAAAAAAAAAAAAAAAAAAAAAAAAAAAAAAAAAAAAAAAAAAAAAAAAAAAAAAAAAAAAAAAAAAAAAAAAAAAAAAAAAAAAAAAAAAAAAAAAAAAAAAAAAAAAAAAAAAAAAAAAAAAAAAAAAAAAAAAAAAAAAAAAAAAAAAAAAAAAAAAAAAAAAAAAAAAAAAAAAAAAAAAAAAAAAAAAAAAAAAAAAAAAAAAAAAAAAAAAAAAAAAAAAAAAAAAAAAAAAAAAAAAAAAAAAAAAAAAAAAAAAAAAAAAAAAAAAAAAAAAAAAAAAAAAAAAAAAAAAAAAAAAAAAAAAAAAAAAAAAAAAAAAAAAAAAAAAAAAAAAAAAAAAAAAAAAAAAAAAAAAAAAAAAAAAAAAAAAAAAAAAAAAAAAAAAAAAAAAAAAAAAAAAAAAAAAAAAAAAAAAAAAAAAAAAAAAAAAAAAAAAAAAAAAAAAAAAAAAAAAAAAAAAAAAAAAAAAAAAAAAAAAAAAAAAAAAAAAAAAAAAAAAAAAAAAAAAAAAAAAAAAAAAAAAAAAAAAAAAAAAAAAAAAAAAAAAAAAAAAAAAAAAAAAAAAAAAAAAAAAAAAAAAAAAAAAAAAAAAAAAAAAAAAAAAAAAAAAAAAAAAAAAAAAAAAAAAAAAAAAAAAAAAAAAAAAAAAAAAAAAAAAAAAAAAAAAAAAAAAAAAAAAAAAAAAAAAAAAAAAAAAAAAAAAAAAAAAAAAAAAAAAAAAAAAAAAAAAAAAAAAAAAAAAAAAAAAAAAAAAAAAAAAAAAAAAAAAAAAAAAAAAAAAAAAAAAAAAAAAAAAAAAAAAAAAAAAAAAAAAAAAAAAAAAAAAAAAAAAAAAAAAAAAAAAAAAAAAAAAAAAAAAAAAAAAAAAAAAAAAAAAAAAAAAAAAAAAAAAAAAAAAAAAAAAAAAAAAAAAAAAAAAAAAAAAAAAAAAAAAAAAAAAAAAAAAAAAAAAAAAAAAAAAAAAAAAAAAAAAAAAAAAAAAAAAAAAAAAAAAAAAAAAAAAAAAAAAAAAAAAAAAAAAAAAAAAAAAAAAAAAAAAAAAAAAAAAAAAAAAAAAAAAAAAAAAAAAAAAAAAAAAAAAAAAAAAAAAAAAAAAAAAAAAAAAAAAAAAAAAAAAAAAAAAAAAAAAAAAAAAAAAAAAAAAAAAAAAAAAAAAAAAAAAAAAAAAAAAAAAAAAAAAAAAAAAAAAAAAAAAAAAAAAAAAAAAAAAAAAAAAAAAAAAAAAAAAAAAAAAAAAAAAAAAAAAAAAAAAAAAAAAAAAAAAAAAAAAAAAAAAAAAAAAAAAAAAAAAAAAAAAAAAAAAAAAAAAAAAAAAAAAAAAAAAAAAAAAAAAAAAAAAAAAAAAAAAAAAAAAAAAAAAAAAAAAAAAAAAAAAAAAAAAAAAAAAAAAAAAAAAAAAAAAAAAAAAAAAAAAAAAAAAAAAAAAAAAAAAAAAAAAAAAAAAAAAAAAAAAAAAAAAAAAAAAAAAAAAAAAAAAAAAAAAAAAAAAAAAAAAAAAAAAAAAAAAAAAAAAAAAAAAAAAAAAAAAAAAAAAAAAAAAAAAAAAAAAAAAAAAAAAAAAAAAAAAAAAAAAAAAAAAAAAAAAAAAAAAAAAAAAAAAAAAAAAAAAAAAAAAAAAAAAAAAAAAAAAAAAAAAAAAAAAAAAAAAAAAAAAAAAAAAAAAAAAAAAAAAAAAAAAAAAAAAAAAAAAAAAAAAAAAAAAAAAAAAAAAAAAAAAAAAAAAAAAAAAAAAAAAAAAAAAAAAAAAAAAAAAAAAAAAAAAAAAAAAAAAAAAAAAAAAAAAAAAAAAAAAAAAAAAAAAAAAAAAAAAAAAAAAAAAAAAAAAAAAAAAAAAAAAAAAAAAAAAAAAAAAAAAAAAAAAAAAAAAAAAAAAAAAAAAAAAAAAAAAAAAAAAAAAAAAAAAAAAAAAAAAAAAAAAAAAAAAAAAAAAAAAAAAAAAAAAAAAAAAAAAAAAAAAAAAAAAAAAAAAAAAAAAAAAAAAAAAAAAAAAAAAAAAAAAAAAAAAAAAAAAAAAAAAAAAAAAAAAAAAAAAAAAAAAAAAAAAAAAAAAAAAAAAAAAAAAAAAAAAAAAAAAAAAAAAAAAAAAAAAAAAAAAAAAAAAAAAAAAAAAAAAAAAAAAAAAAAAAAAAAAAAAAAAAAAAAAAAAAAAAAAAAAAAAAAAAAAAAAAAAAAAAAAAAAAAAAAAAAAAAAAAAAAAAAAAAAAAAAAAAAAAAAAAAAAAAAAAAAAAAAAAAAAAAAAAAAAAAAAAAAAAAAAAAAAAAAAAAAAAAAAAAAAAAAAAAAAAAAAAAAAAAAAAAAAAAAAAAAAAAAAAAAAAAAAAAAAAAAAAAAAAAAAAAAAAAAAAAAAAAAAAAAAAAAAAAAAAAAAAAAAAAAAAAAAAAAAAAAAAAAAAAAAAAAAAAAAAAAAAAAAAAAAAAAAAAAAAAAAAAAAAAAAAAAAAAAAAAAAAAAAAAAAAAAAAAAAAAAAAAAAAAAAAAAAAAAAAAAAAAAAAAAAAAAAAAAAAAAAAAAAAAAAAAAAAAAAAAAAAAAAAAAAAAAAAAAAAAAAAAAAAAAAAAAAAAAAAAAAAAAAAAAAAAAAAAAAAAAAAAAAAAAAAAAAAAAAAAAAAAAAAAAAAAAAAAAAAAAAAAAAAAAAAAAAAAAAAAAAAAAAAAAAAAAAAAAAAAAAAAAAAAAAAAAAAAAAAAAAAAAAAAAAAAAAAAAAAAAAAAAAAAAAAAAAAAAAAAAAAAAAAAAAAAAAAAAAAAAAAAAAAAAAAAAAAAAAAAAAAAAAAAAAAAAAAAAAAAAAAAAAAAAAAAAAAAAAAAAAAAAAAAAAAAAAAAAAAAAAAAAAAAAAAAAAAAAAAAAAAAAAAAAAAAAAAAAAAAAAAAAAAAAAAAAAAAAAAAAAAAAAAAAAAAAAAAAAAAAAAAAAAAAAAAAAAAAAAAAAAAAAAAAAAAAAAAAAAAAAAAAAAAAAAAAAAAAAAAAAAAAAAAAAAAAAAAAAAAAAAAAAAAAAAAAAAAAAAAAAAAAAAAAAAAAAAAAAAAAAAAAAAAAAAAAAAAAAAAAAAAAAAAAAAAAAAAAAAAAAAAAAAAAAAAAAAAAAAAAAAAAAAAAAAAAAAAAAAAAAAAAAAAAAAAAAAAAAAAAAAAAAAAAAAAAAAAAAAAAAAAAAAAAAAAAAAAAAAAAAAAAAAAAAAAAAAAAAAAAAAAAAAAAAAAAAAAAAAAAAAAAAAAAAAAAAAAAAAAAAAAAAAAAAAAAAAAAAAAAAAAAAAAAAAAAAAAAAAAAAAAAAAAAAAAAAAAAAAAAAAAAAAAAAAAAAAAAAAAAAAAAAAAAAAAAAAAAAAAAAAAAAAAAAAAAAAAAAAAAAAAAAAAAAAAAAAAAAAAAAAAAAAAAAAAAAAAAAAAAAAAAAAAAAAAAAAAAAAAAAAAAAAAAAAAAAAAAAAAAAAAAAAAAAAAAAAAAAAAAAAAAAAAAAAAAAAAAAAAAAAAAAAAAAAAAAAAAAAAAAAAAAAAAAAAAAAAAAAAAAAAAAAAAAAAAAAAAAAAAAAAAAAAAAAAAAAAAAAAAAAAAAAAAAAAAAAAAAAAAAAAAAAAAAAAAAAAAAAAAAAAAAAAAAAAAAAAAAAAAAAAAAAAAAAAAAAAAAAAAAAAAAAAAAAAAAAAAAAAAAAAAAAAAAAAAAAAAAAAAAAAAAAAAAAAAAAAAAAAAAAAAAAAAAAAAAAAAAAAAAAAAAAAAAAAAAAAAAAAAAAAAAAAAAAAAAAAAAAAAAAAAAAAAAAAAAAAAAAAAAAAAAAAAAAAAAAAAAAAAAAAAAAAAAAAAAAAAAAAAAAAAAAAAAAAAAAAAAAAAAAAAAAAAAAAAAAAAAAAAAAAAAAAAAAAAAAAAAAAAAAAAAAAAAAAAAAAAAAAAAAAAAAAAAAAAAAAAAAAAAAAAAAAAAAAAAAAAAAAAAAAAAAAAAAAAAAAAAAAAAAAAAAAAAAAAAAAAAAAAAAAAAAAAAAAAAAAAAAAAAAAAAAAAAAAAAAAAAAAAAAAAAAAAAAAAAAAAAAAAAAAAAAAAAAAAAAAAAAAAAAAAAAAAAAAAAAAAAAAAAAAAAAAAAAAAAAAAAAAAAAAAAAAAAAAAAAAAAAAAAAAAAAAAAAAAAAAAAAAAAAAAAAAAAAAAAAAAAAAAAAAAAAAAAAAAAAAAAAAAAAAAAAAAAAAAAAAAAAAAAAAAAAAAAAAAAAAAAAAAAAAAAAAAAAAAAAAAAAAAAAAAAAAAAAAAAAAAAAAAAAAAAAAAAAAAAAAAAAAAAAAAAAAAAAAAAAAAAAAAAAAAAAAAAAAAAAAAAAAAAAAAAAAAAAAAAAAAAAAAAAAAAAAAAAAAAAAAAAAAAAAAAAAAAAAAAAAAAAAAAAAAAAAAAAAAAAAAAAAAAAAAAAAAAAAAAAAAAAAAAAAAAAAAAAAAAAAAAAAAAAAAAAAAAAAAAAAAAAAAAAAAAAAAAAAAAAAAAAAAAAAAAAAAAAAAAAAAAAAAAAAAAAAAAAAAAAAAAAAAAAAAAAAAAAAAAAAAAAAAAAAAAAAAAAAAAAAAAAAAAAAAAAAAAAAAAAAAAAAAAAAAAAAAAAAAAAAAAAAAAAAAAAAAAAAAAAAAAAAAAAAAAAAAAAAAAAAAAAAAAAAAAAAAAAAAAAAAAAAAAAAAAAAAAAAAAAAAAAAAAAAAAAAAAAAAAAAAAAAAAAAAAAAAAAAAAAAAAAAAAAAAAAAAAAAAAAAAAAAAAAAAAAAAAAAAAAAAAAAAAAAAAAAAAAAAAAAAAAAAAAAAAAAAAAAAAAAAAAAAAAAAAAAAAAAAAAAAAAAAAAAAAAAAAAAAAAAAAAAAAAAAAAAAAAAAAAAAAAAAAAAAAAAAAAAAAAAAAAAAAAAAAAAAAAAAAAAAAAAAAAAAAAAAAAAAAAAAAAAAAAAAAAAAAAAAAAAAAAAAAAAAAAAAAAAAAAAAAAAAAAAAAAAAAAAAAAAAAAAAAAAAAAAAAAAAAAAAAAAAAAAAAAAAAAAAAAAAAAAAAAAAAAAAAAAAAAAAAAAAAAAAAAAAAAAAAAAAAAAAAAAAAAAAAAAAAAAAAAAAAAAAAAAAAAAAAAAAAAAAAAAAAAAAAAAAAAAAAAAAAAAAAAAAAAAAAAAAAAAAAAAAAAAAAAAAAAAAAAAAAAAAAAAAAAAAAAAAAAAAAAAAAAAAAAAAAAAAAAAAAAAAAAAAAAAAAAAAAAAAAAAAAAAAAAAAAAAAAAAAAAAAAAAAAAAAAAAAAAAAAAAAAAAAAAAAAAAAAAAAAAAAAAAAAAAAAAAAAAAAAAAAAAAAAAAAAAAAAAAAAAAAAAAAAAAAAAAAAAAAAAAAAAAAAAAAAAAAAAAAAAAAAAAAAAAAAAAAAAAAAAAAAAAAAAAAAAAAAAAAAAAAAAAAAAAAAAAAAAAAAAAAAAAAAAAAAAAAAAAAAAAAAAAAAAAAAAAAAAAAAAAAAAAAAAAAAAAAAAAAAAAAAAAAAAAAAAAAAAAAAAAAAAAAAAAAAAAAAAAAAAAAAAAAAAAAAAAAAAAAAAAAAAAAAAAAAAAAAAAAAAAAAAAAAAAAAAAAAAAAAAAAAAAAAAAAAAAAAAAAAAAAAAAAAAAAAAAAAAAAAAAAAAAAAAAAAAAAAAAAAAAAAAAAAAAAAAAAAAAAAAAAAAAAAAAAAAAAAAAAAAAAAAAAAAAAAAAAAAAAAAAAAAAAAAAAAAAAAAAAAAAAAAAAAAAAAAAAAAAAAAAAAAAAAAAAAAAAAAAAAAAAAAAAAAAAAAAAAAAAAAAAAAAAAAAAAAAAAAAAAAAAAAAAAAAAAAAAAAAAAAAAAAAAAAAAAAAAAAAAAAAAAAAAAAAAAAAAAAAAAAAAAAAAAAAAAAAAAAAAAAAAAAAAAAAAAAAAAAAAAAAAAAAAAAAAAAAAAAAAAAAAAAAAAAAAAAAAAAAAAAAAAAAAAAAAAAAAAAAAAAAAAAAAAAAAAAAAAAAAAAAAAAAAAAAAAAAAAAAAAAAAAAAAAAAAAAAAAAAAAAAAAAAAAAAAAAAAAAAAAAAAAAAAAAAAAAAAAAAAAAAAAAAAAAAAAAAAAAAAAAAAAAAAAAAAAAAAAAAAAAAAAAAAAAAAAAAAAAAAAAAAAAAAAAAAAAAAAAAAAAAAAAAAAAAAAAAAAAAAAAAAAAAAAAAAAAAAAAAAAAAAAAAAAAAAAAAAAAAAAAAAAAAAAAAAAAAAAAAAAAAAAAAAAAAAAAAAAAAAAAAAAAAAAAAAAAAAAAAAAAAAAAAAAAAAAAAAAAAAAAAAAAAAAAAAAAAAAAAAAAAAAAAAAAAAAAAAAAAAAAAAAAAAAAAAAAAAAAAAAAAAAAAAAAAAAAAAAAAAAAAAAAAAAAAAAAAAAAAAAAAAAAAAAAAAAAAAAAAAAAAAAAAAAAAAAAAAAAAAAAAAAAAAAAAAAAAAAAAAAAAAAAAAAAAAAAAAAAAAAAAAAAAAAAAAAAAAAAAAAAAAAAAAAAAAAAAAAAAAAAAAAAAAAAAAAAAAAAAAAAAAAAAAAAAAAAAAAAAAAAAAAAAAAAAAAAAAAAAAAAAAAAAAAAAAAAAAAAAAAAAAAAAAAAAAAAAAAAAAAAAAAAAAAAAAAAAAAAAAAAAAAAAAAAAAAAAAAAAAAAAAAAAAAAAAAAAAAAAAAAAAAAAAAAAAAAAAAAAAAAAAAAAAAAAAAAAAAAAAAAAAAAAAAAAAAAAAAAAAAAAAAAAAAAAAAAAAAAAAAAAAAAAAAAAAAAAAAAAAAAAAAAAAAAAAAAAAAAAAAAAAAAAAAAAAAAAAAAAAAAAAAAAAAAAAAAAAAAAAAAAAAAAAAAAAAAAAAAAAAAAAAAAAAAAAAAAAAAAAAAAAAAAAAAAAAAAAAAAAAAAAAAAAAAAAAAAAAAAAAAAAAAAAAAAAAAAAAAAAAAAAAAAAAAAAAAAAAAAAAAAAAAAAAAAAAAAAAAAAAAAAAAAAAAAAAAAAAAAAAAAAAAAAAAAAAAAAAAAAAAAAAAAAAAAAAAAAAAAAAAAAAAAAAAAAAAAAAAAAAAAAAAAAAAAAAAAAAAAAAAAAAAAAAAAAAAAAAAAAAAAAAAAAAAAAAAAAAAAAAAAAAAAAAAAAAAAAAAAAAAAAAAAAAAAAAAAAAAAAAAAAAAAAAAAAAAAAAAAAAAAAAAAAAAAAAAAAAAAAAAAAAAAAAAAAAAAAAAAAAAAAAAAAAAAAAAAAAAAAAAAAAAAAAAAAAAAAAAAAAAAAAAAAAAAAAAAAAAAAAAAAAAAAAAAAAAAAAAAAAAAAAAAAAAAAAAAAAAAAAAAAAAAAAAAAAAAAAAAAAAAAAAAAAAAAAAAAAAAAAAAAAAAAAAAAAAAAAAAAAAAAAAAAAAAAAAAAAAAAAAAAAAAAAAAAAAAAAAAAAAAAAAAAAAAAAAAAAAAAAAAAAAAAAAAAAAAAAAAAAAAAAAAAAAAAAAAAAAAAAAAAAAAAAAAAAAAAAAAAAAAAAAAAAAAAAAAAAAAAAAAAAAAAAAAAAAAAAAAAAAAAAAAAAAAAAAAAAAAAAAAAAAAAAAAAAAAAAAAAAAAAAAAAAAAAAAAAAAAAAAAAAAAAAAAAAAAAAAAAAAAAAAAAAAAAAAAAAAAAAAAAAAAAAAAAAAAAAAAAAAAAAAAAAAAAAAAAAAAAAAAAAAAAAAAAAAAAAAAAAAAAAAAAAAAAAAAAAAAAAAAAAAAAAAAAAAAAAAAAAAAAAAAAAAAAAAAAAAAAAAAAAAAAAAAAAAAAAAAAAAAAAAAAAAAAAAAAAAAAAAAAAAAAAAAAAAAAAAAAAAAAAAAAAAAAAAAAAAAAAAAAAAAAAAAAAAAAAAAAAAAAAAAAAAAAAAAAAAAAAAAAAAAAAAAAAAAAAAAAAAAAAAAAAAAAAAAAAAAAAAAAAAAAAAAAAAAAAAAAAAAAAAAAAAAAAAAAAAAAAAAAAAAAAAAAAAAAAAAAAAAAAAAAAAAAAAAAAAAAAAAAAAAAAAAAAAAAAAAAAAAAAAAAAAAAAAAAAAAAAAAAAAAAAAAAAAAAAAAAAAAAAAAAAAAAAAAAAAAAAAAAAAAAAAAAAAAAAAAAAAAAAAAAAAAAAAAAAAAAAAAAAAAAAAAAAAAAAAAAAAAAAAAAAAAAAAAAAAAAAAAAAAAAAAAAAAAAAAAAAAAAAAAAAAAAAAAAAAAAAAAAAAAAAAAAAAAAAAAAAAAAAAAAAAAAAAAAAAAAAAAAAAAAAAAAAAAAAAAAAAAAAAAAAAAAAAAAAAAAAAAAAAAAAAAAAAAAAAAAAAAAAAAAAAAAAAAAAAAAAAAAAAAAAAAAAAAAAAAAAAAAAAAAAAAAAAAAAAAAAAAAAAAAAAAAAAAAAAAAAAAAAAAAAAAAAAAAAAAAAAAAAAAAAAAAAAAAAAAAAAAAAAAAAAAAAAAAAAAAAAAAAAAAAAAAAAAAAAAAAAAAAAAAAAAAAAAAAAAAAAAAAAAAAAAAAAAAAAAAAAAAAAAAAAAAAAAAAAAAAAAAAAAAAAAAAAAAAAAAAAAAAAAAAAAAAAAAAAAAAAAAAAAAAAAAAAAAAAAAAAAAAAAAAAAAAAAAAAAAAAAAAAAAAAAAAAAAAAAAAAAAAAAAAAAAAAAAAAAAAAAAAAAAAAAAAAAAAAAAAAAAAAAAAAAAAAAAAAAAAAAAAAAAAAAAAAAAAAAAAAAAAAAAAAAAAAAAAAAAAAAAAAAAAAAAAAAAAAAAAAAAAAAAAAAAAAAAAAAAAAAAAAAAAAAAAAAAAAAAAAAAAAAAAAAAAAAAAAAAAAAAAAAAAAAAAAAAAAAAAAAAAAAAAAAAAAAAAAAAAAAAAAAAAAAAAAAAAAAAAAAAAAAAAAAAAAAAAAAAAAAAAAAAAAAAAAAAAAAAAAAAAAAAAAAAAAAAAAAAAAAAAAAAAAAAAAAAAAAAAAAAAAAAAAAAAAAAAAAAAAAAAAAAAAAAAAAAAAAAAAAAAAAAAAAAAAAAAAAAAAAAAAAAAAAAAAAAAAAAAAAAAAAAAAAAAAAAAAAAAAAAAAAAAAAAAAAAAAAAAAAAAAAAAAAAAAAAAAAAAAAAAAAAAAAAAAAAAAAAAAAAAAAAAAAAAAAAAAAAAAAAAAAAAAAAAAAAAAAAAAAAAAAAAAAAAAAAAAAAAAAAAAAAAAAAAAAAAAAAAAAAAAAAAAAAAAAAAAAAAAAAAAAAAAAAAAAAAAAAAAAAAAAAAAAAAAAAAAAAAAAAAAAAAAAAAAAAAAAAAAAAAAAAAAAAAAAAAAAAAAAAAAAAAAAAAAAAAAAAAAAAAAAAAAAAAAAAAAAAAAAAAAAAAAAAAAAAAAAAAAAAAAAAAAAAAAAAAAAAAAAAAAAAAAAAAAAAAAAAAAAAAAAAAAAAAAAAAAAAAAAAAAAAAAAAAAAAAAAAAAAAAAAAAAAAAAAAAAAAAAAAAAAAAAAAAAAAAAAAAAAAAAAAAAAAAAAAAAAAAAAAAAAAAAAAAAAAAAAAAAAAAAAAAAAAAAAAAAAAAAAAAAAAAAAAAAAAAAAAAAAAAAAAAAAAAAAAAAAAAAAAAAAAAAAAAAAAAAAAAAAAAAAAAAAAAAAAAAAAAAAAAAAAAAAAAAAAAAAAAAAAAAAAAAAAAAAAAAAAAAAAAAAAAAAAAAAAAAAAAAAAAAAAAAAAAAAAAAAAAAAAAAAAAAAAAAAAAAAAAAAAAAAAAAAAAAAAAAAAAAAAAAAAAAAAAAAAAAAAAAAAAAAAAAAAAAAAAAAAAAAAAAAAAAAAAAAAAAAAAAAAAAAAAAAAAAAAAAAAAAAAAAAAAAAAAAAAAAAAAAAAAAAAAAAAAAAAAAAAAAAAAAAAAAAAAAAAAAAAAAAAAAAAAAAAAAAAAAAAAAAAAAAAAAAAAAAAAAAAAAAAAAAAAAAAAAAAAAAAAAAAAAAAAAAAAAAAAAAAAAAAAAAAAAAAAAAAAAAAAAAAAAAAAAAAAAAAAAAAAAAAAAAAAAAAAAAAAAAAAAAAAAAAAAAAAAAAAAAAAAAAAAAAAAAAAAAAAAAAAAAAAAAAAAAAAAAAAAAAAAAAAAAAAAAAAAAAAAAAAAAAAAAAAAAAAAAAAAAAAAAAAAAAAAAAAAAAAAAAAAAAAAAAAAAAAAAAAAAAAAAAAAAAAAAAAAAAAAAAAAAAAAAAAAAAAAAAAAAAAAAAAAAAAAAAAAAAAAAAAAAAAAAAAAAAAAAAAAAAAAAAAAAAAAAAAAAAAAAAAAAAAAAAAAAAAAAAAAAAAAAAAAAAAAAAAAAAAAAAAAAAAAAAAAAAAAAAAAAAAAAAAAAAAAAAAAAAAAAAAAAAAAAAAAAAAAAAAAAAAAAAAAAAAAAAAAAAAAAAAAAAAAAAAAAAAAAAAAAAAAAAAAAAAAAAAAAAAAAAAAAAAAAAAAAAAAAAAAAAAAAAAAAAAAAAAAAAAAAAAAAAAAAAAAAAAAAAAAAAAAAAAAAAAAAAAAAAAAAAAAAAAAAAAAAAAAAAAAAAAAAAAAAAAAAAAAAAAAAAAAAAAAAAAAAAAAAAAAAAAAAAAAAAAAAAAAAAAAAAAAAAAAAAAAAAAAAAAAAAAAAAAAAAAAAAAAAAAAAAAAAAAAAAAAAAAAAAAAAAAAAAAAAAAAAAAAAAAAAAAAAAAAAAAAAAAAAAAAAAAAAAAAAAAAAAAAAAAAAAAAAAAAAAAAAAAAAAAAAAAAAAAAAAAAAAAAAAAAAAAAAAAAAAAAAAAAAAAAAAAAAAAAAAAAAAAAAAAAAAAAAAAAAAAAAAAAAAAAAAAAAAAAAAAAAAAAAAAAAAAAAAAAAAAAAAAAAAAAAAAAAAAAAAAAAAAAAAAAAAAAAAAAAAAAAAAAAAAAAAAAAAAAAAAAAAAAAAAAAAAAAAAAAAAAAAAAAAAAAAAAAAAAAAAAAAAAAAAAAAAAAAAAAAAAAAAAAAAAAAAAAAAAAAAAAAAAAAAAAAAAAAAAAAAAAAAAAAAAAAAAAAAAAAAAAAAAAAAAAAAAAAAAAAAAAAAAAAAAAAAAAAAAAAAAAAAAAAAAAAAAAAAAAAAAAAAAAAAAAAAAAAAAAAAAAAAAAAAAAAAAAAAAAAAAAAAAAAAAAAAAAAAAAAAAAAAAAAAAAAAAAAAAAAAAAAAAAAAAAAAAAAAAAAAAAAAAAAAAAAAAAAAAAAAAAAAAAAAAAAAAAAAAAAAAAAAAAAAAAAAAAAAAAAAAAAAAAAAAAAAAAAAAAAAAAAAAAAAAAAAAAAAAAAAAAAAAAAAAAAAAAAAAAAAAAAAAAAAAAAAAAAAAAAAAAAAAAAAAAAAAAAAAAAAAAAAAAAAAAAAAAAAAAAAAAAAAAAAAAAAAAAAAAAAAAAAAAAAAAAAAAAAAAAAAAAAAAAAAAAAAAAAAAAAAAAAAAAAAAAAAAAAAAAAAAAAAAAAAAAAAAAAAAAAAAAAAAAAAAAAAAAAAAAAAAAAAAAAAAAAAAAAAAAAAAAAAAAAAAAAAAAAAAAAAAAAAAAAAAAAAAAAAAAAAAAAAAAAAAAAAAAAAAAAAAAAAAAAAAAAAAAAAAAAAAAAAAAAAAAAAAAAAAAAAAAAAAAAAAAAAAAAAAAAAAAAAAAAAAAAAAAAAAAAAAAAAAAAAAAAAAAAAAAAAAAAAAAAAAAAAAAAAAAAAAAAAAAAAAAAAAAAAAAAAAAAAAAAAAAAAAAAAAAAAAAAAAAAAAAAAAAAAAAAAAAAAAAAAAAAAAAAAAAAAAAAAAAAAAAAAAAAAAAAAAAAAAAAAAAAAAAAAAAAAAAAAAAAAAAAAAAAAAAAAAAAAAAAAAAAAAAAAAAAAAAAAAAAAAAAAAAAAAAAAAAAAAAAAAAAAAAAAAAAAAAAAAAAAAAAAAAAAAAAAAAAAAAAAAAAAAAAAAAAAAAAAAAAAAAAAAAAAAAAAAAAAAAAAAAAAAAAAAAAAAAAAAAAAAAAAAAAAAAAAAAAAAAAAAAAAAAAAAAAAAAAAAAAAAAAAAAAAAAAAAAAAAAAAAAAAAAAAAAAAAAAAAAAAAAAAAAAAAAAAAAAAAAAAAAAAAAAAAAAAAAAAAAAAAAAAAAAAAAAAAAAAAAAAAAAAAAAAAAAAAAAAAAAAAAAAAAAAAAAAAAAAAAAAAAAAAAAAAAAAAAAAAAAAAAAAAAAAAAAAAAAAAAAAAAAAAAAAAAAAAAAAAAAAAAAAAAAAAAAAAAAAAAAAAAAAAAAAAAAAAAAAAAAAAAAAAAAAAAAAAAAAAAAAAAAAAAAAAAAAAAAAAAAAAAAAAAAAAAAAAAAAAAAAAAAAAAAAAAAAAAAAAAAAAAAAAAAAAAAAAAAAAAAAAAAAAAAAAAAAAAAAAAAAAAAAAAAAAAAAAAAAAAAAAAAAAAAAAAAAAAAAAAAAAAAAAAAAAAAAAAAAAAAAAAAAAAAAAAAAAAAAAAAAAAAAAAAAAAAAAAAAAAAAAAAAAAAAAAAAAAAAAAAAAAAAAAAAAAAAAAAAAAAAAAAAAAAAAAAAAAAAAAAAAAAAAAAAAAAAAAAAAAAAAAAAAAAAAAAAAAAAAAAAAAAAAAAAAAAAAAAAAAAAAAAAAAAAAAAAAAAAAAAAAAAAAAAAAAAAAAAAAAAAAAAAAAAAAAAAAAAAAAAAAAAAAAAAAAAAAAAAAAAAAAAAAAAAAAAAAAAAAAAAAAAAAAAAAAAAAAAAAAAAAAAAAAAAAAAAAAAAAAAAAAAAAAAAAAAAAAAAAAAAAAAAAAAAAAAAAAAAAAAAAAAAAAAAAAAAAAAAAAAAAAAAAAAAAAAAAAAAAAAAAAAAAAAAAAAAAAAAAAAAAAAAAAAAAAAAAAAAAAAAAAAAAAAAAAAAAAAAAAAAAAAAAAAAAAAAAAAAAAAAAAAAAAAAAAAAAAAAAAAAAAAAAAAAAAAAAAAAAAAAAAAAAAAAAAAAAAAAAAAAAAAAAAAAAAAAAAAAAAAAAAAAAAAAAAAAAAAAAAAAAAAAAAAAAAAAAAAAAAAAAAAAAAAAAAAAAAAAAAAAAAAAAAAAAAAAAAAAAAAAAAAAAAAAAAAAAAAAAAAAAAAAAAAAAAAAAAAAAAAAAAAAAAAAAAAAAAAAAAAAAAAAAAAAAAAAAAAAAAAAAAAAAAAAAAAAAAAAAAAAAAAAAAAAAAAAAAAAAAAAAAAAAAAAAAAAAAAAAAAAAAAAAAAAAAAAAAAAAAAAAAAAAAAAAAAAAAAAAAAAAAAAAAAAAAAAAAAAAAAAAAAAAAAAAAAAAAAAAAAAAAAAAAAAAAAAAAAAAAAAAAAAAAAAAAAAAAAAAAAAAAAAAAAAAAAAAAAAAAAAAAAAAAAAAAAAAAAAAAAAAAAAAAAAAAAAAAAAAAAAAAAAAAAAAAAAAAAAAAAAAAAAAAAAAAAAAAAAAAAAAAAAAAAAAAAAAAAAAAAAAAAAAAAAAAAAAAAAAAAAAAAAAAAAAAAAAAAAAAAAAAAAAAAAAAAAAAAAAAAAAAAAAAAAAAAAAAAAAAAAAAAAAAAAAAAAAAAAAAAAAAAAAAAAAAAAAAAAAAAAAAAAAAAAAAAAAAAAAAAAAAAAAAAAAAAAAAAAAAAAAAAAAAAAAAAAAAAAAAAAAAAAAAAAAAAAAAAAAAAAAAAAAAAAAAAAAAAAAAAAAAAAAAAAAAAAAAAAAAAAAAAAAAAAAAAAAAAAAAAAAAAAAAAAAAAAAAAAAAAAAAAAAAAAAAAAAAAAAAAAAAAAAAAAAAAAAAAAAAAAAAAAAAAAAAAAAAAAAAAAAAAAAAAAAAAAAAAAAAAAAAAAAAAAAAAAAAAAAAAAAAAAAAAAAAAAAAAAAAAAAAAAAAAAAAAAAAAAAAAAAAAAAAAAAAAAAAAAAAAAAAAAAAAAAAAAAAAAAAAAAAAAAAAAAAAAAAAAAAAAAAAAAAAAAAAAAAAAAAAAAAAAAAAAAAAAAAAAAAAAAAAAAAAAAAAAAAAAAAAAAAAAAAAAAAAAAAAAAAAAAAAAAAAAAAAAAAAAAAAAAAAAAAAAAAAAAAAAAAAAAAAAAAAAAAAAAAAAAAAAAAAAAAAAAAAAAAAAAAAAAAAAAAAAAAAAAAAAAAAAAAAAAAAAAAAAAAAAAAAAAAAAAAAAAAAAAAAAAAAAAAAAAAAAAAAAAAAAAAAAAAAAAAAAAAAAAAAAAAAAAAAAAAAAAAAAAAAAAAAAAAAAAAAAAAAAAAAAAAAAAAAAAAAAAAAAAAAAAAAAAAAAAAAAAAAAAAAAAAAAAAAAAAAAAAAAAAAAAAAAAAAAAAAAAAAAAAAAAAAAAAAAAAAAAAAAAAAAAAAAAAAAAAAAAAAAAAAAAAAAAAAAAAAAAAAAAAAAAAAAAAAAAAAAAAAAAAAAAAAAAAAAAAAAAAAAAAAAAAAAAAAAAAAAAAAAAAAAAAAAAAAAAAAAAAAAAAAAAAAAAAAAAAAAAAAAAAAAAAAAAAAAAAAAAAAAAAAAAAAAAAAAAAAAAAAAAAAAAAAAAAAAAAAAAAAAAAAAAAAAAAAAAAAAAAAAAAAAAAAAAAAAAAAAAAAAAAAAAAAAAAAAAAAAAAAAAAAAAAAAAAAAAAAAAAAAAAAAAAAAAAAAAAAAAAAAAAAAAAAAAAAAAAAAAAAAAAAAAAAAAAAAAAAAAAAAAAAAAAAAAAAAAAAAAAAAAAAAAAAAAAAAAAAAAAAAAAAAAAAAAAAAAAAAAAAAAAAAAAAAAAAAAAAAAAAAAAAAAAAAAAAAAAAAAAAAAAAAAAAAAAAAAAAAAAAAAAAAAAAAAAAAAAAAAAAAAAAAAAAAAAAAAAAAAAAAAAAAAAAAAAAAAAAAAAAAAAAAAAAAAAAAAAAAAAAAAAAAAAAAAAAAAAAAAAAAAAAAAAAAAAAAAAAAAAAAAAAAAAAAAAAAAAAAAAAAAAAAAAAAAAAAAAAAAAAAAAAAAAAAAAAAAAAAAAAAAAAAAAAAAAAAAAAAAAAAAAAAAAAAAAAAAAAAAAAAAAAAAAAAAAAAAAAAAAAAAAAAAAAAAAAAAAAAAAAAAAAAAAAAAAAAAAAAAAAAAAAAAAAAAAAAAAAAAAAAAAAAAAAAAAAAAAAAAAAAAAAAAAAAAAAAAAAAAAAAAAAAAAAAAAAAAAAAAAAAAAAAAAAAAAAAAAAAAAAAAAAAAAAAAAAAAAAAAAAAAAAAAAAAAAAAAAAAAAAAAAAAAAAAAAAAAAAAAAAAAAAAAAAAAAAAAAAAAAAAAAAAAAAAAAAAAAAAAAAAAAAAAAAAAAAAAAAA
The DNA here is from genome assembly GCF_028858705.1 of Grus americana. Taxonomy (NCBI): domain Eukaryota; kingdom Metazoa; phylum Chordata; class Aves; order Gruiformes; family Gruidae; genus Grus; species Grus americana. The sequence continues at coordinate 223,234 of NW_026562132.1, forward strand.
AAAAAAAAAAAAAAAAAAAAAAAAAAAAAAAAAAAAAAAAAAAAAAAAAAAAAAAAAAAAAAAAAAAAAAAAAAAAAAAAAAAAAAAAAAAAAAAAAAAAAAAAAAAAAAAAAAAAAAAAAAAAAAAAAAAAAAAAAAAAAAAAAAAAAAAAAAAAAAAAAAAAAAAAAAAAAAAAAAAAAAAAAAAAAAAAAAAAAAAAAAAAAAAAAAAAAAAAAAAAAAAAAAAAAAAAAAAAAAAAAAAAAAAAAAAAAAAAAAAAAAAAAAAAAAAAAAAAAAAAAAAAAAAAAAAAAAAAAAAAAAAAAAAAAAAAAAAAAAAAAAAAAAAAAAAAAAAAAAAAAAAAAAAAAAAAAAAAAAAAAAAAAAAAAAAAAAAAAAAAAAAAAAAAAAAAAAAAAAAAAAAAAAAAAAAAAAAAAAAAAAAAAAAAAAAAAAAAAAAAAAAAAAAAAAAAAAAAAAAAAAAAAAAAAAAAAAAAAAAAAAAAAAAAAAAAAAAAAAAAAAAAAAAAAAAAAAAAAAAAAAAAAAAAAAAAAAAAAAAAAAAAAAAAAAAAAAAAAAAAAAAAAAAAAAAAAAAAAAAAAAAAAAAAAAAAAAAAAAAAAAAAAAAAAAAAAAAAAAAAAAAAAAAAAAAAAAAAAAAAAAAAAAAAAAAAAAAAAAAAAAAAAAAAAAAAAAAAAAAAAAAAAAAAAAAAAAAAAAAAAAAAAAAAAAAAAAAAAAAAAAAAAAAAAAAAAAAAAAAAAAAAAAAAAAAAAAAAAAAAAAAAAAAAAAAAAAAAAAAAAAAAAAAAAAAAAAAAAAAAAAAAAAAAAAAAAAAAAAAAAAAAAAAAAAAAAAAAAAAAAAAAAAAAAAAAAAAAAAAAAAAAAAAAAAAAAAAAAAAAAAAAAAAAAAAAAAAAAAAAAAAAAAAAAAAAAAAAAAAAAAAAAAAAAAAAAAAAAAAAAAAAAAAAAAAAAAAAAAAAAAAAAAAAAAAAAAAAAAAAAAAAAAAAAAAAAAAAAAAAAAAAAAAAAAAAAAAAAAAAAAAAAAAAAAAAAAAAAAAAAAAAAAAAAAAAAAAAAAAAAAAAAAAAAAAAAAAAAAAAAAAAAAAAAAAAAAAAAAAAAAAAAAAAAAAAAAAAAAAAAAAAAAAAAAAAAAAAAAAAAAAAAAAAAAAAAAAAAAAAAAAAAAAAAAAAAAAAAAAAAAAAAAAAAAAAAAAAAAAAAAAAAAAAAAAAAAAAAAAAAAAAAAAAAAAAAAAAAAAAAAAAAAAAAAAAAAAAAAAAAAAAAAAAAAAAAAAAAAAAAAAAAAAAAAAAAAAAAAAAAAAAAAAAAAAAAAAAAAAAAAAAAAAAAAAAAAAAAAAAAAAAAAAAAAAAAAAAAAAAAAAAAAAAAAAAAAAAAAAAAAAAAAAAAAAAAAAAAAAAAAAAAAAAAAAAAAAAAAAAAAAAAAAAAAAAAAAAAAAAAAAAAAAAAAAAAAAAAAAAAAAAAAAAAAAAAAAAAAAAAAAAAAAAAAAAAAAAAAAAAAAAAAAAAAAAAAAAAAAAAAAAAAAAAAAAAAAAAAAAAAAAAAAAAAAAAAAAAAAAAAAAAAAAAAAAAAAAAAAAAAAAAAAAAAAAAAAAAAAAAAAAAAAAAAAAAAAAAAAAAAAAAAAAAAAAAAAAAAAAAAAAAAAAAAAAAAAAAAAAAAAAAAAAAAAAAAAAAAAAAAAAAAAAAAAAAAAAAAAAAAAAAAAAAAAAAAAAAAAAAAAAAAAAAAAAAAAAAAAAAAAAAAAAAAAAAAAAAAAAAAAAAAAAAAAAAAAAAAAAAAAAAAAAAAAAAAAAAAAAAAAAAAAAAAAAAAAAAAAAAAAAAAAAAAAAAAAAAAAAAAAAAAAAAAAAAAAAAAAAAAAAAAAAAAAAAAAAAAAAAAAAAAAAAAAAAAAAAAAAAAAAAAAAAAAAAAAAAAAAAAAAAAAAAAAAAAAAAAAAAAAAAAAAAAAAAAAAAAAAAAAAAAAAAAAAAAAAAAAAAAAAAAAAAAAAAAAAAAAAAAAAAAAAAAAAAAAAAAAAAAAAAAAAAAAAAAAAAAAAAAAAAAAAAAAAAAAAAAAAAAAAAAAAAAAAAAAAAAAAAAAAAAAAAAAAAAAAAAAAAAAAAAAAAAAAAAAAAAAAAAAAAAAAAAAAAAAAAAAAAAAAAAAAAAAAAAAAAAAAAAAAAAAAAAAAAAAAAAAAAAAAAAAAAAAAAAAAAAAAAAAAAAAAAAAAAAAAAAAAAAAAAAAAAAAAAAAAAAAAAAAAAAAAAAAAAAAAAAAAAAAAAAAAAAAAAAAAAAAAAAAAAAAAAAAAAAAAAAAAAAAAAAAAAAAAAAAAAAAAAAAAAAAAAAAAAAAAAAAAAAAAAAAAAAAAAAAAAAAAAAAAAAAAAAAAAAAAAAAAAAAAAAAAAAAAAAAAAAAAAAAAAAAAAAAAAAAAAAAAAAAAAAAAAAAAAAAAAAAAAAAAAAAAAAAAAAAAAAAAAAAAAAAAAAAAAAAAAAAAAAAAAAAAAAAAAAAAAAAAAAAAAAAAAAAAAAAAAAAAAAAAAAAAAAAAAAAAAAAAAAAAAAAAAAAAAAAAAAAAAAAAAAAAAAAAAAAAAAAAAAAAAAAAAAAAAAAAAAAAAAAAAAAAAAAAAAAAAAAAAAAAAAAAAAAAAAAAAAAAAAAAAAAAAAAAAAAAAAAAAAAAAAAAAAAAAAAAAAAAAAAAAAAAAAAAAAAAAAAAAAAAAAAAAAAAAAAAAAAAAAAAAAAAAAAAAAAAAAAAAAAAAAAAAAAAAAAAAAAAAAAAAAAAAAAAAAAAAAAAAAAAAAAAAAAAAAAAAAAAAAAAAAAAAAAAAAAAAAAAAAAAAAAAAAAAAAAAAAAAAAAAAAAAAAAAAAAAAAAAAAAAAAAAAAAAAAAAAAAAAAAAAAAAAAAAAAAAAAAAAAAAAAAAAAAAAAAAAAAAAAAAAAAAAAAAAAAAAAAAAAAAAAAAAAAAAAAAAAAAAAAAAAAAAAAAAAAAAAAAAAAAAAAAAAAAAAAAAAAAAAAAAAAAAAAAAAAAAAAAAAAAAAAAAAAAAAAAAAAAAAAAAAAAAAAAAAAAAAAAAAAAAAAAAAAAAAAAAAAAAAAAAAAAAAAAAAAAAAAAAAAAAAAAAAAAAAAAAAAAAAAAAAAAAAAAAAAAAAAAAAAAAAAAAAAAAAAAAAAAAAAAAAAAAAAAAAAAAAAAAAAAAAAAAAAAAAAAAAAAAAAAAAAAAAAAAAAAAAAAAAAAAAAAAAAAAAAAAAAAAAAAAAAAAAAAAAAAAAAAAAAAAAAAAAAAAAAAAAAAAAAAAAAAAAAAAAAAAAAAAAAAAAAAAAAAAAAAAAAAAAAAAAAAAAAAAAAAAAAAAAAAAAAAAAAAAAAAAAAAAAAAAAAAAAAAAAAAAAAAAAAAAAAAAAAAAAAAAAAAAAAAAAAAAAAAAAAAAAAAAAAAAAAAAAAAAAAAAAAAAAAAAAAAAAAAAAAAAAAAAAAAAAAAAAAAAAAAAAAAAAAAAAAAAAAAAAAAAAAAAAAAAAAAAAAAAAAAAAAAAAAAAAAAAAAAAAAAAAAAAAAAAAAAAAAAAAAAAAAAAAAAAAAAAAAAAAAAAAAAAAAAAAAAAAAAAAAAAAAAAAAAAAAAAAAAAAAAAAAAAAAAAAAAAAAAAAAAAAAAAAAAAAAAAAAAAAAAAAAAAAAAAAAAAAAAAAAAAAAAAAAAAAAAAAAAAAAAAAAAAAAAAAAAAAAAAAAAAAAAAAAAAAAAAAAAAAAAAAAAAAAAAAAAAAAAAAAAAAAAAAAAAAAAAAAAAAAAAAAAAAAAAAAAAAAAAAAAAAAAAAAAAAAAAAAAAAAAAAAAAAAAAAAAAAAAAAAAAAAAAAAAAAAAAAAAAAAAAAAAAAAAAAAAAAAAAAAAAAAAAAAAAAAAAAAAAAAAAAAAAAAAAAAAAAAAAAAAAAAAAAAAAAAAAAAAAAAAAAAAAAAAAAAAAAAAAAAAAAAAAAAAAAAAAAAAAAAAAAAAAAAAAAAAAAAAAAAAAAAAAAAAAAAAAAAAAAAAAAAAAAAAAAAAAAAAAAAAAAAAAAAAAAAAAAAAAAAAAAAAAAAAAAAAAAAAAAAAAAAAAAAAAAAAAAAAAAAAAAAAAAAAAAAAAAAAAAAAAAAAAAAAAAAAAAAAAAAAAAAAAAAAAAAAAAAAAAAAAAAAAAAAAAAAAAAAAAAAAAAAAAAAAAAAAAAAAAAAAAAAAAAAAAAAAAAAAAAAAAAAAAAAAAAAAAAAAAAAAAAAAAAAAAAAAAAAAAAAAAAAAAAAAAAAAAAAAAAAAAAAAAAAAAAAAAAAAAAAAAAAAAAAAAAAAAAAAAAAAAAAAAAAAAAAAAAAAAAAAAAAAAAAAAAAAAAAAAAAAAAAAAAAAAAAAAAAAAAAAAAAAAAAAAAAAAAAAAAAAAAAAAAAAAAAAAAAAAAAAAAAAAAAAAAAAAAAAAAAAAAAAAAAAAAAAAAAAAAAAAAAAAAAAAAAAAAAAAAAAAAAAAAAAAAAAAAAAAAAAAAAAAAAAAAAAAAAAAAAAAAAAAAAAAAAAAAAAAAAAAAAAAAAAAAAAAAAAAAAAAAAAAAAAAAAAAAAAAAAAAAAAAAAAAAAAAAAAAAAAAAAAAAAAAAAAAAAAAAAAAAAAAAAAAAAAAAAAAAAAAAAAAAAAAAAAAAAAAAAAAAAAAAAAAAAAAAAAAAAAAAAAAAAAAAAAAAAAAAAAAAAAAAAAAAAAAAAAAAAAAAAAAAAAAAAAAAAAAAAAAAAAAAAAAAAAAAAAAAAAAAAAAAAAAAAAAAAAAAAAAAAAAAAAAAAAAAAAAAAAAAAAAAAAAAAAAAAAAAAAAAAAAAAAAAAAAAAAAAAAAAAAAAAAAAAAAAAAAAAAAAAAAAAAAAAAAAAAAAAAAAAAAAAAAAAAAAAAAAAAAAAAAAAAAAAAAAAAAAAAAAAAAAAAAAAAAAAAAAAAAAAAAAAAAAAAAAAAAAAAAAAAAAAAAAAAAAAAAAAAAAAAAAAAAAAAAAAAAAAAAAAAAAAAAAAAAAAAAAAAAAAAAAAAAAAAAAAAAAAAAAAAAAAAAAAAAAAAAAAAAAAAAAAAAAAAAAAAAAAAAAAAAAAAAAAAAAAAAAAAAAAAAAAAAAAAAAAAAAAAAAAAAAAAAAAAAAAAAAAAAAAAAAAAAAAAAAAAAAAAAAAAAAAAAAAAAAAAAAAAAAAAAAAAAAAAAAAAAAAAAAAAAAAAAAAAAAAAAAAAAAAAAAAAAAAAAAAAAAAAAAAAAAAAAAAAAAAAAAAAAAAAAAAAAAAAAAAAAAAAAAAAAAAAAAAAAAAAAAAAAAAAAAAAAAAAAAAAAAAAAAAAAAAAAAAAAAAAAAAAAAAAAAAAAAAAAAAAAAAAAAAAAAAAAAAAAAAAAAAAAAAAAAAAAAAAAAAAAAAAAAAAAAAAAAAAAAAAAAAAAAAAAAAAAAAAAAAAAAAAAAAAAAAAAAAAAAAAAAAAAAAAAAAAAAAAAAAAAAAAAAAAAAAAAAAAAAAAAAAAAAAAAAAAAAAAAAAAAAAAAAAAAAAAAAAAAAAAAAAAAAAAAAAAAAAAAAAAAAAAAAAAAAAAAAAAAAAAAAAAAAAAAAAAAAAAAAAAAAAAAAAAAAAAAAAAAAAAAAAAAAAAAAAAAAAAAAAAAAAAAAAAAAAAAAAAAAAAAAAAAAAAAAAAAAAAAAAAAAAAAAAAAAAAAAAAAAAAAAAAAAAAAAAAAAAAAAAAAAAAAAAAAAAAAAAAAAAAAAAAAAAAAAAAAAAAAAAAAAAAAAAAAAAAAAAAAAAAAAAAAAAAAAAAAAAAAAAAAAAAAAAAAAAAAAAAAAAAAAAAAAAAAAAAAAAAAAAAAAAAAAAAAAAAAAAAAAAAAAAAAAAAAAAAAAAAAAAAAAAAAAAAAAAAAAAAAAAAAAAAAAAAAAAAAAAAAAAAAAAAAAAAAAAAAAAAAAAAAAAAAAAAAAAAAAAAAAAAAAAAAAAAAAAAAAAAAAAAAAAAAAAAAAAAAAAAAAAAAAAAAAAAAAAAAAAAAAAAAAAAAAAAAAAAAAAAAAAAAAAAAAAAAAAAAAAAAAAAAAAAAAAAAAAAAAAAAAAAAAAAAAAAAAAAAAAAAAAAAAAAAAAAAAAAAAAAAAAAAAAAAAAAAAAAAAAAAAAAAAAAAAAAAAAAAAAAAAAAAAAAAAAAAAAAAAAAAAAAAAAAAAAAAAAAAAAAAAAAAAAAAAAAAAAAAAAAAAAAAAAAAAAAAAAAAAAAAAAAAAAAAAAAAAAAAAAAAAAAAAAAAAAAAAAAAAAAAAAAAAAAAAAAAAAAAAAAAAAAAAAAAAAAAAAAAAAAAAAAAAAAAAAAAAAAAAAAAAAAAAAAAAAAAAAAAAAAAAAAAAAAAAAAAAAAAAAAAAAAAAAAAAAAAAAAAAAAAAAAAAAAAAAAAAAAAAAAAAAAAAAAAAAAAAAAAAAAAAAAAAAAAAAAAAAAAAAAAAAAAAAAAAAAAAAAAAAAAAAAAAAAAAAAAAAAAAAAAAAAAAAAAAAAAAAAAAAAAAAAAAAAAAAAAAAAAAAAAAAAAAAAAAAAAAAAAAAAAAAAAAAAAAAAAAAAAAAAAAAAAAAAAAAAAAAAAAAAAAAAAAAAAAAAAAAAAAAAAAAAAAAAAAAAAAAAAAAAAAAAAAAAAAAAAAAAAAAAAAAAAAAAAAAAAAAAAAAAAAAAAAAAAAAAAAAAAAAAAAAAAAAAAAAAAAAAAAAAAAAAAAAAAAAAAAAAAAAAAAAAAAAAAAAAAAAAAAAAAAAAAAAAAAAAAAAAAAAAAAAAAAAAAAAAAAAAAAAAAAAAAAAAAAAAAAAAAAAAAAAAAAAAAAAAAAAAAAAAAAAAAAAAAAAAAAAAAAAAAAAAAAAAAAAAAAAAAAAAAAAAAAAAAAAAAAAAAAAAAAAAAAAAAAAAAAAAAAAAAAAAAAAAAAAAAAAAAAAAAAAAAAAAAAAAAAAAAAAAAAAAAAAAAAAAAAAAAAAAAAAAAAAAAAAAAAAAAAAAAAAAAAAAAAAAAAAAAAAAAAAAAAAAAAAAAAAAAAAAAAAAAAAAAAAAAAAAAAAAAAAAAAAAAAAAAAAAAAAAAAAAAAAAAAAAAAAAAAAAAAAAAAAAAAAAAAAAAAAAAAAAAAAAAAAAAAAAAAAAAAAAAAAAAAAAAAAAAAAAAAAAAAAAAAAAAAAAAAAAAAAAAAAAAAAAAAAAAAAAAAAAAAAAAAAAAAAAAAAAAAAAAAAAAAAAAAAAAAAAAAAAAAAAAAAAAAAAAAAAAAAAAAAAAAAAAAAAAAAAAAAAAAAAAAAAAAAAAAAAAAAAAAAAAAAAAAAAAAAAAAAAAAAAAAAAAAAAAAAAAAAAAAAAAAAAAAAAAAAAAAAAAAAAAAAAAAAAAAAAAAAAAAAAAAAAAAAAAAAAAAAAAAAAAAAAAAAAAAAAAAAAAAAAAAAAAAAAAAAAAAAAAAAAAAAAAAAAAAAAAAAAAAAAAAAAAAAAAAAAAAAAAAAAAAAAAAAAAAAAAAAAAAAAAAAAAAAAAAAAAAAAAAAAAAAAAAAAAAAAAAAAAAAAAAAAAAAAAAAAAAAAAAAAAAAAAAAAAAAAAAAAAAAAAAAAAAAAAAAAAAAAAAAAAAAAAAAAAAAAAAAAAAAAAAAAAAAAAAAAAAAAAAAAAAAAAAAAAAAAAAAAAAAAAAAAAAAAAAAAAAAAAAAAAAAAAAAAAAAAAAAAAAAAAAAAAAAAAAAAAAAAAAAAAAAAAAAAAAAAAAAAAAAAAAAAAAAAAAAAAAAAAAAAAAAAAAAAAAAAAAAAAAAAAAAAAAAAAAAAAAAAAAAAAAAAAAAAAAAAAAAAAAAAAAAAAAAAAAAAAAAAAAAAAAAAAAAAAAAAAAAAAAAAAAAAAAAAAAAAAAAAAAAAAAAAAAAAAAAAAAAAAAAAAAAAAAAAAAAAAAAAAAAAAAAAAAAAAAAAAAAAAAAAAAAAAAAAAAAAAAAAAAAAAAAAAAAAAAAAAAAAAAAAAAAAAAAAAAAAAAAAAAAAAAAAAAAAAAAAAAAAAAAAAAAAAAAAAAAAAAAAAAAAAAAAAAAAAAAAAAAAAAAAAAAAAAAAAAAAAAAAAAAAAAAAAAAAAAAAAAAAAAAAAAAAAAAAAAAAAAAAAAAAAAAAAAAAAAAAAAAAAAAAAAAAAAAAAAAAAAAAAAAAAAAAAAAAAAAAAAAAAAAAAAAAAAAAAAAAAAAAAAAAAAAAAAAAAAAAAAAAAAAAAAAAAAAAAAAAAAAAAAAAAAAAAAAAAAAAAAAAAAAAAAAAAAAAAAAAAAAAAAAAAAAAAAAAAAAAAAAAAAAAAAAAAAAAAAAAAAAAAAAAAAAAAAAAAAAAAAAAAAAAAAAAAAAAAAAAAAAAAAAAAAAAAAAAAAAAAAAAAAAAAAAAAAAAAAAAAAAAAAAAAAAAAAAAAAAAAAAAAAAAAAAAAAAAAAAAAAAAAAAAAAAAAAAAAAAAAAAAAAAAAAAAAAAAAAAAAAAAAAAAAAAAAAAAAAAAAAAAAAAAAAAAAAAAAAAAAAAAAAAAAAAAAAAAAAAAAAAAAAAAAAAAAAAAAAAAAAAAAAAAAAAAAAAAAAAAAAAAAAAAAAAAAAAAAAAAAAAAAAAAAAAAAAAAAAAAAAAAAAAAAAAAAAAAAAAAAAAAAAAAAAAAAAAAAAAAAAAAAAAAAAAAAAAAAAAAAAAAAAAAAAAAAAAAAAAAAAAAAAAAAAAAAAAAAAAAAAAAAAAAAAAAAAAAAAAAAAAAAAAAAAAAAAAAAAAAAAAAAAAAAAAAAAAAAAAAAAAAAAAAAAAAAAAAAAAAAAAAAAAAAAAAAAAAAAAAAAAAAAAAAAAAAAAAAAAAAAAAAAAAAAAAAAAAAAAAAAAAAAAAAAAAAAAAAAAAAAAAAAAAAAAAAAAAAAAAAAAAAAAAAAAAAAAAAAAAAAAAAAAAAAAAAAAAAAAAAAAAAAAAAAAAAAAAAAAAAAAAAAAAAAAAAAAAAAAAAAAAAAAAAAAAAAAAAAAAAAAAAAAAAAAAAAAAAAAAAAAAAAAAAAAAAAAAAAAAAAAAAAAAAAAAAAAAAAAAAAAAAAAAAAAAAAAAAAAAAAAAAAAAAAAAAAAAAAAAAAAAAAAAAAAAAAAAAAAAAAAAAAAAAAAAAAAAAAAAAAAAAAAAAAAAAAAAAAAAAAAAAAAAAAAAAAAAAAAAAAAAAAAAAAAAAAAAAAAAAAAAAAAAAAAAAAAAAAAAAAAAAAAAAAAAAAAAAAAAAAAAAAAAAAAAAAAAAAAAAAAAAAAAAAAAAAAAAAAAAAAAAAAAAAAAAAAAAAAAAAAAAAAAAAAAAAAAAAAAAAAAAAAAAAAAAAAAAAAAAAAAAAAAAAAAAAAAAAAAAAAAAAAAAAAAAAAAAAAAAAAAAAAAAAAAAAAAAAAAAAAAAAAAAAAAAAAAAAAAAAAAAAAAAAAAAAAAAAAAAAAAAAAAAAAAAAAAAAAAAAAAAAAAAAAAAAAAAAAAAAAAAAAAAAAAAAAAAAAAAAAAAAAAAAAAAAAAAAAAAAAAAAAAAAAAAAAAAAAAAAAAAAAAAAAAAAAAAAAAAAAAAAAAAAAAAAAAAAAAAAAAAAAAAAAAAAAAAAAAAAAAAAAAAAAAAAAAAAAAAAAAAAAAAAAAAAAAAAAAAAAAAAAAAAAAAAAAAAAAAAAAAAAAAAAAAAAAAAAAAAAAAAAAAAAAAAAAAAAAAAAAAAAAAAAAAAAAAAAAAAAAAAAAAAAAAAAAAAAAAAAAAAAAAAAAAAAAAAAAAAAAAAAAAAAAAAAAAAAAAAAAAAAAAAAAAAAAAAAAAAAAAAAAAAAAAAAAAAAAAAAAAAAAAAAAAAAAAAAAAAAAAAAAAAAAAAAAAAAAAAAAAAAAAAAAAAAAAAAAAAAAAAAAAAAAAAAAAAAAAAAAAAAAAAAAAAAAAAAAAAAAAAAAAAAAAAAAAAAAAAAAAAAAAAAAAAAAAAAAAAAAAAAAAAAAAAAAAAAAAAAAAAAAAAAAAAAAAAAAAAAAAAAAAAAAAAAAAAAAAAAAAAAAAAAAAAAAAAAAAAAAAAAAAAAAAAAAAAAAAAAAAAAAAAAAAAAAAAAAAAAAAAAAAAAAAAAAAAAAAAAAAAAAAAAAAAAAAAAAAAAAAAAAAAAAAAAAAAAAAAAAAAAAAAAAAAAAAAAAAAAAAAAAAAAAAAAAAAAAAAAAAAAAAAAAAAAAAAAAAAAAAAAAAAAAAAAAAAAAAAAAAAAAAAAAAAAAAAAAAAAAAAAAAAAAAAAAAAAAAAAAAAAAAAAAAAAAAAAAAAAAAAAAAAAAAAAAAAAAAAAAAAAAAAAAAAAAAAAAAAAAAAAAAAAAAAAAAAAAAAAAAAAAAAAAAAAAAAAAAAAAAAAAAAAAAAAAAAAAAAAAAAAAAAAAAAAAAAAAAAAAAAAAAAAAAAAAAAAAAAAAAAAAAAAAAAAAAAAAAAAAAAAAAAAAAAAAAAAAAAAAAAAAAAAAAAAAAAAAAAAAAAAAAAAAAAAAAAAAAAAAAAAAAAAAAAAAAAAAAAAAAAAAAAAAAAAAAAAAAAAAAAAAAAAAAAAAAAAAAAAAAAAAAAAAAAAAAAAAAAAAAAAAAAAAAAAAAAAAAAAAAAAAAAAAAAAAAAAAAAAAAAAAAAAAAAAAAAAAAAAAAAAAAAAAAAAAAAAAAAAAAAAAAAAAAAAAAAAAAAAAAAAAAAAAAAAAAAAAAAAAAAAAAAAAAAAAAAAAAAAAAAAAAAAAAAAAAAAAAAAAAAAAAAAAAAAAAAAAAAAAAAAAAAAAAAAAAAAAAAAAAAAAAAAAAAAAAAAAAAAAAAAAAAAAAAAAAAAAAAAAAAAAAAAAAAAAAAAAAAAAAAAAAAAAAAAAAAAAAAAAAAAAAAAAAAAAAAAAAAAAAAAAAAAAAAAAAAAAAAAAAAAAAAAAAAAAAAAAAAAAAAAAAAAAAAAAAAAAAAAAAAAAAAAAAAAAAAAAAAAAAAAAAAAAAAAAAAAAAAAAAAAAAAAAAAAAAAAAAAAAAAAAAAAAAAAAAAAAAAAAAAAAAAAAAAAAAAAAAAAAAAAAAAAAAAAAAAAAAAAAAAAAAAAAAAAAAAAAAAAAAAAAAAAAAAAAAAAAAAAAAAAAAAAAAAAAAAAAAAAAAAAAAAAAAAAAAAAAAAAAAAAAAAAAAAAAAAAAAAAAAAAAAAAAAAAAAAAAAAAAAAAAAAAAAAAAAAAAAAAAAAAAAAAAAAAAAAAAAAAAAAAAAAAAAAAAAAAAAAAAAAAAAAAAAAAAAAAAAAAAAAAAAAAAAAAAAAAAAAAAAAAAAAAAAAAAAAAAAAAAAAAAAAAAAAAAAAAAAAAAAAAAAAAAAAAAAAAAAAAAAAAAAAAAAAAAAAAAAAAAAAAAAAAAAAAAAAAAAAAAAAAAAAAAAAAAAAAAAAAAAAAAAAAAAAAAAAAAAAAAAAAAAAAAAAAAAAAAAAAAAAAAAAAAAAAAAAAAAAAAAAAAAAAAAAAAAAAAAAAAAAAAAAAAAAAAAAAAAAAAAAAAAAAAAAAAAAAAAAAAAAAAAAAAAAAAAAAAAAAAAAAAAAAAAAAAAAAAAAAAAAAAAAAAAAAAAAAAAAAAAAAAAAAAAAAAAAAAAAAAAAAAAAAAAAAAAAAAAAAAAAAAAAAAAAAAAAAAAAAAAAAAAAAAAAAAAAAAAAAAAAAAAAAAAAAAAAAAAAAAAAAAAAAAAAAAAAAAAAAAAAAAAAAAAAAAAAAAAAAAAAAAAAAAAAAAAAAAAAAAAAAAAAAAAAAAAAAAAAAAAAAAAAAAAAAAAAAAAAAAAAAAAAAAAAAAAAAAAAAAAAAAAAAAAAAAAAAAAAAAAAAAAAAAAAAAAAAAAAAAAAAAAAAAAAAAAAAAAAAAAAAAAAAAAAAAAAAAAAAAAAAAAAAAAAAAAAAAAAAAAAAAAAAAAAAAAAAAAAAAAAAAAAAAAAAAAAAAAAAAAAAAAAAAAAAAAAAAAAAAAAAAAAAAAAAAAAAAAAAAAAAAAAAAAAAAAAAAAAAAAAAAAAAAAAAAAAAAAAAAAAAAAAAAAAAAAAAAAAAAAAAAAAAAAAAAAAAAAAAAAAAAAAAAAAAAAAAAAAAAAAAAAAAAAAAAAAAAAAAAAAAAAAAAAAAAAAAAAAAAAAAAAAAAAAAAAAAAAAAAAAAAAAAAAAAAAAAAAAAAAAAAAAAAAAAAAAAAAAAAAAAAAAAAAAAAAAAAAAAAAAAAAAAAAAAAAAAAAAAAAAAAAAAAAAAAAAAAAAAAAAAAAAAAAAAAAAAAAAAAAAAAAAAAAAAAAAAAAAAAAAAAAAAAAAAAAAAAAAAAAAAAAAAAAAAAAAAAAAAAAAAAAAAAAAAAAAAAAAAAAAAAAAAAAAAAAAAAAAAAAAAAAAAAAAAAAAAAAAAAAAAAAAAAAAAAAAAAAAAAAAAAAAAAAAAAAAAAAAAAAAAAAAAAAAAAAAAAAAAAAAAAAAAAAAAAAAAAAAAAAAAAAAAAAAAAAAAAAAAAAAAAAAAAAAAAAAAAAAAAAAAAAAAAAAAAAAAAAAAAAAAAAAAAAAAAAAAAAAAAAAAAAAAAAAAAAAAAAAAAAAAAAAAAAAAAAAAAAAAAAAAAAAAAAAAAAAAAAAAAAAAAAAAAAAAAAAAAAAAAAAAAAAAAAAAAAAAAAAAAAAAAAAAAAAAAAAAAAAAAAAAAAAAAAAAAAAAAAAAAAAAAAAAAAAAAAAAAAAAAAAAAAAAAAAAAAAAAAAAAAAAAAAAAAAAAAAAAAAAAAAAAAAAAAAAAAAAAAAAAAAAAAAAAAAAAAAAAAAAAAAAAAAAAAAAAAAAAAAAAAAAAAAAAAAAAAAAAAAAAAAAAAAAAAAAAAAAAAAAAAAAAAAAAAAAAAAAAAAAAAAAAAAAAAAAAAAAAAAAAAAAAAAAAAAAAAAAAAAAAAAAAAAAAAAAAAAAAAAAAAAAAAAAAAAAAAAAAAAAAAAAAAAAAAAAAAAAAAAAAAAAAAAAAAAAAAAAAAAAAAAAAAAAAAAAAAAAAAAAAAAAAAAAAAAAAAAAAAAAAAAAAAAAAAAAAAAAAAAAAAAAAAAAAAAAAAAAAAAAAAAAAAAAAAAAAAAAAAAAAAAAAAAAAAAAAAAAAAAAAAAAAAAAAAAAAAAAAAAAAAAAAAAAAAAAAAAAAAAAAAAAAAAAAAAAAAAAAAAAAAAAAAAAAAAAAAAAAAAAAAAAAAAAAAAAAAAAAAAAAAAAAAAAAAAAAAAAAAAAAAAAAAAAAAAAAAAAAAAAAAAAAAAAAAAAAAAAAAAAAAAAAAAAAAAAAAAAAAAAAAAAAAAAAAAAAAAAAAAAAAAAAAAAAAAAAAAAAAAAAAAAAAAAAAAAAAAAAAAAAAAAAAAAAAAAAAAAAAAAAAAAAAAAAAAAAAAAAAAAAAAAAAAAAAAAAAAAAAAAAAAAAAAAAAAAAAAAAAAAAAAAAAAAAAAAAAAAAAAAAAAAAAAAAAAAAAAAAAAAAAAAAAAAAAAAAAAAAAAAAAAAAAAAAAAAAAAAAAAAAAAAAAAAAAAAAAAAAAAAAAAAAAAAAAAAAAAAAAAAAAAAAAAAAAAAAAAAAAAAAAAAAAAAAAAAAAAAAAAAAAAAAAAAAAAAAAAAAAAAAAAAAAAAAAAAAAAAAAAAAAAAAAAAAAAAAAAAAAAAAAAAAAAAAAAAAAAAAAAAAAAAAAAAAAAAAAAAAAAAAAAAAAAAAAAAAAAAAAAAAAAAAAAAAAAAAAAAAAAAAAAAAAAAAAAAAAAAAAAAAAAAAAAAAAAAAAAAAAAAAAAAAAAAAAAAAAAAAAAAAAAAAAAAAAAAAAAAAAAAAAAAAAAAAAAAAAAAAAAAAAAAAAAAAAAAAAAAAAAAAAAAAAAAAAAAAAAAAAAAAAAAAAAAAAAAAAAAAAAAAAAAAAAAAAAAAAAAAAAAAAAAAAAAAAAAAAAAAAAAAAAAAAAAAAAAAAAAAAAAAAAAAAAAAAAAAAAAAAAAAAAAAAAAAAAAAAAAAAAAAAAAAAAAAAAAAAAAAAAAAAAAAAAAAAAAAAAAAAAAAAAAAAAAAAAAAAAAAAAAAAAAAAAAAAAAAAAAAAAAAAAAAAAAAAAAAAAAAAAAAAAAAAAAAAAAAAAAAAAAAAAAAAAAAAAAAAAAAAAAAAAAAAAAAAAAAAAAAAAAAAAAAAAAAAAAAAAAAAAAAAAAAAAAAAAAAAAAAAAAAAAAAAAAAAAAAAAAAAAAAAAAAAAAAAAAAAAAAAAAAAAAAAAAAAAAAAAAAAAAAAAAAAAAAAAAAAAAAAAAAAAAAAAAAAAAAAAAAAAAAAAAAAAAAAAAAAAAAAAAAAAAAAAAAAAAAAAAAAAAAAAAAAAAAAAAAAAAAAAAAAAAAAAAAAAAAAAAAAAAAAAAAAAAAAAAAAAAAAAAAAAAAAAAAAAAAAAAAAAAAAAAAAAAAAAAAAAAAAAAAAAAAAAAAAAAAAAAAAAAAAAAAAAAAAAAAAAAAAAAAAAAAAAAAAAAAAAAAAAAAAAAAAAAAAAAAAAAAAAAAAAAAAAAAAAAAAAAAAAAAAAAAAAAAAAAAAAAAAAAAAAAAAAAAAAAAAAAAAAAAAAAAAAAAAAAAAAAAAAAAAAAAAAAAAAAAAAAAAAAAAAAAAAAAAAAAAAAAAAAAAAAAAAAAAAAAAAAAAAAAAAAAAAAAAAAAAAAAAAAAAAAAAAAAAAAAAAAAAAAAAAAAAAAAAAAAAAAAAAAAAAAAAAAAAAAAAAAAAAAAAAAAAAAAAAAAAAAAAAAAAAAAAAAAAAAAAAAAAAAAAAAAAAAAAAAAAAAAAAAAAAAAAAAAAAAAAAAAAAAAAAAAAAAAAAAAAAAAAAAAAAAAAAAAAAAAAAAAAAAAAAAAAAAAAAAAAAAAAAAAAAAAAAAAAAAAAAAAAAAAAAAAAAAAAAAAAAAAAAAAAAAAAAAAAAAAAAAAAAAAAAAAAAAAAAAAAAAAAAAAAAAAAAAAAAAAAAAAAAAAAAAAAAAAAAAAAAAAAAAAAAAAAAAAAAAAAAAAAAAAAAAAAAAAAAAAAAAAAAAAAAAAAAAAAAAAAAAAAAAAAAAAAAAAAAAAAAAAAAAAAAAAAAAAAAAAAAAAAAAAAAAAAAAAAAAAAAAAAAAAAAAAAAAAAAAAAAAAAAAAAAAAAAAAAAAAAAAAAAAAAAAAAAAAAAAAAAAAAAAAAAAAAAAAAAAAAAAAAAAAAAAAAAAAAAAAAAAAAAAAAAAAAAAAAAAAAAAAAAAAAAAAAAAAAAAAAAAAAAAAAAAAAAAAAAAAAAAAAAAAAAAAAAAAAAAAAAAAAAAAAAAAAAAAAAAAAAAAAAAAAAAAAAAAAAAAAAAAAAAAAAAAAAAAAAAAAAAAAAAAAAAAAAAAAAAAAAAAAAAAAAAAAAAAAAAAAAAAAAAAAAAAAAAAAAAAAAAAAAAAAAAAAAAAAAAAAAAAAAAAAAAAAAAAAAAAAAAAAAAAAAAAAAAAAAAAAAAAAAAAAAAAAAAAAAAAAAAAAAAAAAAAAAAAAAAAAAAAAAAAAAAAAAAAAAAAAAAAAAAAAAAAAAAAAAAAAAAAAAAAAAAAAAAAAAAAAAAAAAAAAAAAAAAAAAAAAAAAAAAAAAAAAAAAAAAAAAAAAAAAAAAAAAAAAAAAAAAAAAAAAAAAAAAAAAAAAAAAAAAAAAAAAAAAAAAAAAAAAAAAAAAAAAAAAAAAAAAAAAAAAAAAAAAAAAAAAAAAAAAAAAAAAAAAAAAAAAAAAAAAAAAAAAAAAAAAAAAAAAAAAAAAAAAAAAAAAAAAAAAAAAAAAAAAAAAAAAAAAAAAAAAAAAAAAAAAAAAAAAAAAAAAAAAAAAAAAAAAAAAAAAAAAAAAAAAAAAAAAAAAAAAAAAAAAAAAAAAAAAAAAAAAAAAAAAAAAAAAAAAAAAAAAAAAAAAAAAAAAAAAAAAAAAAAAAAAAAAAAAAAAAAAAAAAAAAAAAAAAAAAAAAAAAAAAAAAAAAAAAAAAAAAAAAAAAAAAAAAAAAAAAAAAAAAAAAAAAAAAAAAAAAAAAAAAAAAAAAAAAAAAAAAAAAAAAAAAAAAAAAAAAAAAAAAAAAAAAAAAAAAAAAAAAAAAAAAAAAAAAAAAAAAAAAAAAAAAAAAAAAAAAAAAAAAAAAAAAAAAAAAAAAAAAAAAAAAAAAAAAAAAAAAAAAAAAAAAAAAAAAAAAAAAAAAAAAAAAAAAAAAAAAAAAAAAAAAAAAAAAAAAAAAAAAAAAAAAAAAAAAAAAAAAAAAAAAAAAAAAAAAAAAAAAAAAAAAAAAAAAAAAAAAAAAAAAAAAAAAAAAAAAAAAAAAAAAAAAAAAAAAAAAAAAAAAAAAAAAAAAAAAAAAAAAAAAAAAAAAAAAAAAAAAAAAAAAAAAAAAAAAAAAAAAAAAAAAAAAAAAAAAAAAAAAAAAAAAAAAAAAAAAAAAAAAAAAAAAAAAAAAAAAAAAAAAAAAAAAAAAAAAAAAAAAAAAAAAAAAAAAAAAAAAAAAAAAAAAAAAAAAAAAAAAAAAAAAAAAAAAAAAAAAAAAAAAAAAAAAAAAAAAAAAAAAAAAAAAAAAAAAAAAAAAAAAAAAAAAAAAAAAAAAAAAAAAAAAAAAAAAAAAAAAAAAAAAAAAAAAAAAAAAAAAAAAAAAAAAAAAAAAAAAAAAAAAAAAAAAAAAAAAAAAAAAAAAAAAAAAAAAAAAAAAAAAAAAAAAAAAAAAAAAAAAAAAAAAAAAAAAAAAAAAAAAAAAAAAAAAAAAAAAAAAAAAAAAAAAAAAAAAAAAAAAAAAAAAAAAAAAAAAAAAAAAAAAAAAAAAAAAAAAAAAAAAAAAAAAAAAAAAAAAAAAAAAAAAAAAAAAAAAAAAAAAAAAAAAAAAAAAAAAAAAAAAAAAAAAAAAAAAAAAAAAAAAAAAAAAAAAAAAAAAAAAAAAAAAAAAAAAAAAAAAAAAAAAAAAAAAAAAAAAAAAAAAAAAAAAAAAAAAAAAAAAAAAAAAAAAAAAAAAAAAAAAAAAAAAAAAAAAAAAAAAAAAAAAAAAAAAAAAAAAAAAAAAAAAAAAAAAAAAAAAAAAAAAAAAAAAAAAAAAAAAAAAAAAAAAAAAAAAAAAAAAAAAAAAAAAAAAAAAAAAAAAAAAAAAAAAAAAAAAAAAAAAAAAAAAAAAAAAAAAAAAAAAAAAAAAAAAAAAAAAAAAAAAAAAAAAAAAAAAAAAAAAAAAAAAAAAAAAAAAAAAAAAAAAAAAAAAAAAAAAAAAAAAAAAAAAAAAAAAAAAAAAAAAAAAAAAAAAAAAAAAAAAAAAAAAAAAAAAAAAAAAAAAAAAAAAAAAAAAAAAAAAAAAAAAAAAAAAAAAAAAAAAAAAAAAAAAAAAAAAAAAAAAAAAAAAAAAAAAAAAAAAAAAAAAAAAAAAAAAAAAAAAAAAAAAAAAAAAAAAAAAAAAAAAAAAAAAAAAAAAAAAAAAAAAAAAAAAAAAAAAAAAAAAAAAAAAAAAAAAAAAAAAAAAAAAAAAAAAAAAAAAAAAAAAAAAAAAAAAAAAAAAAAAAAAAAAAAAAAAAAAAAAAAAAAAAAAAAAAAAAAAAAAAAAAAAAAAAAAAAAAAAAAAAAAAAAAAAAAAAAAAAAAAAAAAAAAAAAAAAAAAAAAAAAAAAAAAAAAAAAAAAAAAAAAAAAAAAAAAAAAAAAAAAAAAAAAAAAAAAAAAAAAAAAAAAAAAAAAAAAAAAAAAAAAAAAAAAAAAAAAAAAAAAAAAAAAAAAAAAAAAAAAAAAAAAAAAAAAAAAAAAAAAAAAAAAAAAAAAAAAAAAAAAAAAAAAAAAAAAAAAAAAAAAAAAAAAAAAAAAAAAAAAAAAAAAAAAAAAAAAAAAAAAAAAAAAAAAAAAAAAAAAAAAAAAAAAAAAAAAAAAAAAAAAAAAAAAAAAAAAAAAAAAAAAAAAAAAAAAAAAAAAAAAAAAAAAAAAAAAAAAAAAAAAAAAAAAAAAAAAAAAAAAAAAAAAAAAAAAAAAAAAAAAAAAAAAAAAAAAAAAAAAAAAAAAAAAAAAAAAAAAAAAAAAAAAAAAAAAAAAAAAAAAAAAAAAAAAAAAAAAAAAAAAAAAAAAAAAAAAAAAAAAAAAAAAAAAAAAAAAAAAAAAAAAAAAAAAAAAAAAAAAAAAAAAAAAAAAAAAAAAAAAAAAAAAAAAAAAAAAAAAAAAAAAAAAAAAAAAAAAAAAAAAAAAAAAAAAAAAAAAAAAAAAAAAAAAAAAAAAAAAAAAAAAAAAAAAAAAAAAAAAAAAAAAAAAAAAAAAAAAAAAAAAAAAAAAAAAAAAAAAAAAAAAAAAAAAAAAAAAAAAAAAAAAAAAAAAAAAAAAAAAAAAAAAAAAAAAAAAAAAAAAAAAAAAAAAAAAAAAAAAAAAAAAAAAAAAAAAAAAAAAAAAAAAAAAAAAAAAAAAAAAAAAAAAAAAAAAAAAAAAAAAAAAAAAAAAAAAAAAAAAAAAAAAAAAAAAAAAAAAAAAAAAAAAAAAAAAAAAAAAAAAAAAAAAAAAAAAAAAAAAAAAAAAAAAAAAAAAAAAAAAAAAAAAAAAAAAAAAAAAAAAAAAAAAAAAAAAAAAAAAAAAAAAAAAAAAAAAAAAAAAAAAAAAAAAAAAAAAAAAAAAAAAAAAAAAAAAAAAAAAAAAAAAAAAAAAAAAAAAAAAAAAAAAAAAAAAAAAAAAAAAAAAAAAAAAAAAAAAAAAAAAAAAAAAAAAAAAAAAAAAAAAAAAAAAAAAAAAAAAAAAAAAAAAAAAAAAAAAAAAAAAAAAAAAAAAAAAAAAAAAAAAAAAAAAAAAAAAAAAAAAAAAAAAAAAAAAAAAAAAAAAAAAAAAAAAAAAAAAAAAAAAAAAAAAAAAAAAAAAAAAAAAAAAAAAAAAAAAAAAAAAAAAAAAAAAAAAAAAAAAAAAAAAAAAAAAAAAAAAAAAAAAAAAAAAAAAAAAAAAAAAAAAAAAAAAAAAAAAAAAAAAAAAAAAAAAAAAAAAAAAAAAAAAAAAAAAAAAAAAAAAAAAAAAAAAAAAAAAAAAAAAAAAAAAAAAAAAAAAAAAAAAAAAAAAAAAAAAAAAAAAAAAAAAAAAAAAAAAAAAAAAAAAAAAAAAAAAAAAAAAAAAAAAAAAAAAAAAAAAAAAAAAAAAAAAAAAAAAAAAAAAAAAAAAAAAAAAAAAAAAAAAAAAAAAAAAAAAAAAAAAAAAAAAAAAAAAAAAAAAAAAAAAAAAAAAAAAAAAAAAAAAAAAAAAAAAAAAAAAAAAAAAAAAAAAAAAAAAAAAAAAAAAAAAAAAAAAAAAAAAAAAAAAAAAAAAAAAAAAAAAAAAAAAAAAAAAAAAAAAAAAAAAAAAAAAAAAAAAAAAAAAAAAAAAAAAAAAAAAAAAAAAAAAAAAAAAAAAAAAAAAAAAAAAAAAAAAAAAAAAAAAAAAAAAAAAAAAAAAAAAAAAAAAAAAAAAAAAAAAAAAAAAAAAAAAAAAAAAAAAAAAAAAAAAAAAAAAAAAAAAAAAAAAAAAAAAAAAAAAAAAAAAAAAAAAAAAAAAAAAAAAAAAAAAAAAAAAAAAAAAAAAAAAAAAAAAAAAAAAAAAAAAAAAAAAAAAAAAAAAAAAAAAAAAAAAAAAAAAAAAAAAAAAAAAAAAAAAAAAAAAAAAAAAAAAAAAAAAAAAAAAAAAAAAAAAAAAAAAAAAAAAAAAAAAAAAAAAAAAAAAAAAAAAAAAAAAAAAAAAAAAAAAAAAAAAAAAAAAAAAAAAAAAAAAAAAAAAAAAAAAAAAAAAAAAAAAAAAAAAAAAAAAAAAAAAAAAAAAAAAAAAAAAAAAAAAAAAAAAAAAAAAAAAAAAAAAAAAAAAAAAAAAAAAAAAAAAAAAAAAAAAAAAAAAAAAAAAAAAAAAAAAAAAAAAAAAAAAAAAAAAAAAAAAAAAAAAAAAAAAAAAAAAAAAAAAAAAAAAAAAAAAAAAAAAAAAAAAAAAAAAAAAAAAAAAAAAAAAAAAAAAAAAAAAAAAAAAAAAAAAAAAAAAAAAAAAAAAAAAAAAAAAAAAAAAAAAAAAAAAAAAAAAAAAAAAAAAAAAAAAAAAAAAAAAAAAAAAAAAAAAAAAAAAAAAAAAAAAAAAAAAAAAAAAAAAAAAAAAAAAAAAAAAAAAAAAAAAAAAAAAAAAAAAAAAAAAAAAAAAAAAAAAAAAAAAAAAAAAAAAAAAAAAAAAAAAAAAAAAAAAAAAAAAAAAAAAAAAAAAAAAAAAAAAAAAAAAAAAAAAAAAAAAAAAAAAAAAAAAAAAAAAAAAAAAAAAAAAAAAAAAAAAAAAAAAAAAAAAAAAAAAAAAAAAAAAAAAAAAAAAAAAAAAAAAAAAAAAAAAAAAAAAAAAAAAAAAAAAAAAAAAAAAAAAAAAAAAAAAAAAAAAAAAAAAAAAAAAAAAAAAAAAAAAAAAAAAAAAAAAAAAAAAAAAAAAAAAAAAAAAAAAAAAAAAAAAAAAAAAAAAAAAAAAAAAAAAAAAAAAAAAAAAAAAAAAAAAAAAAAAAAAAAAAAAAAAAAAAAAAAAAAAAAAAAAAAAAAAAAAAAAAAAAAAAAAAAAAAAAAAAAAAAAAAAAAAAAAAAAAAAAAAAAAAAAAAAAAAAAAAAAAAAAAAAAAAAAAAAAAAAAAAAAAAAAAAAAAAAAAAAAAAAAAAAAAAAAAAAAAAAAAAAAAAAAAAAAAAAAAAAAAAAAAAAAAAAAAAAAAAAAAAAAAAAAAAAAAAAAAAAAAAAAAAAAAAAAAAAAAAAAAAAAAAAAAAAAAAAAAAAAAAAAAAAAAAAAAAAAAAAAAAAAAAAAAAAAAAAAAAAAAAAAAAAAAAAAAAAAAAAAAAAAAAAAAAAAAAAAAAAAAAAAAAAAAAAAAAAAAAAAAAAAAAAAAAAAAAAAAAAAAAAAAAAAAAAAAAAAAAAAAAAAAAAAAAAAAAAAAAAAAAAAAAAAAAAAAAAAAAAAAAAAAAAAAAAAAAAAAAAAAAAAAAAAAAAAAAAAAAAAAAAAAAAAAAAAAAAAAAAAAAAAAAAAAAAAAAAAAAAAAAAAAAAAAAAAAAAAAAAAAAAAAAAAAAAAAAAAAAAAAAAAAAAAAAAAAAAAAAAAAAAAAAAAAAAAAAAAAAAAAAAAAAAAAAAAAAAAAAAAAAAAAAAAAAAAAAAAAAAAAAAAAAAAAAAAAAAAAAAAAAAAAAAAAAAAAAAAAAAAAAAAAAAAAAAAAAAAAAAAAAAAAAAAAAAAAAAAAAAAAAAAAAAAAAAAAAAAAAAAAAAAAAAAAAAAAAAAAAAAAAAAAAAAAAAAAAAAAAAAAAAAAAAAAAAAAAAAAAAAAAAAAAAAAAAAAAAAAAAAAAAAAAAAAAAAAAAAAAAAAAAAAAAAAAAAAAAAAAAAAAAAAAAAAAAAAAAAAAAAAAAAAAAAAAAAAAAAAAAAAAAAAAAAAAAAAAAAAAAAAAAAAAAAAAAAAAAAAAAAAAAAAAAAAAAAAAAAAAAAAAAAAAAAAAAAAAAAAAAAAAAAAAAAAAAAAAAAAAAAAAAAAAAAAAAAAAAAAAAAAAAAAAAAAAAAAAAAAAAAAAAAAAAAAAAAAAAAAAAAAAAAAAAAAAAAAAAAAAAAAAAAAAAAAAAAAAAAAAAAAAAAAAAAAAAAAAAAAAAAAAAAAAAAAAAAAAAAAAAAAAAAAAAAAAAAAAAAAAAAAAAAAAAAAAAAAAAAAAAAAAAAAAAAAAAAAAAAAAAAAAAAAAAAAAAAAAAAAAAAAAAAAAAAAAAAAAAAAAAAAAAAAAAAAAAAAAAAAAAAAAAAAAAAAAAAAAAAAAAAAAAAAAAAAAAAAAAAAAAAAAAAAAAAAAAAAAAAAAAAAAAAAAAAAAAAAAAAAAAAAAAAAAAAAAAAAAAAAAAAAAAAAAAAAAAAAAAAAAAAAAAAAAAAAAAAAAAAAAAAAAAAAAAAAAAAAAAAAAAAAAAAAAAAAAAAAAAAAAAAAAAAAAAAAAAAAAAAAAAAAAAAAAAAAAAAAAAAAAAAAAAAAAAAAAAAAAAAAAAAAAAAAAAAAAAAAAAAAAAAAAAAAAAAAAAAAAAAAAAAAAAAAAAAAAAAAAAAAAAAAAAAAAAAAAAAAAAAAAAAAAAAAAAAAAAAAAAAAAAAAAAAAAAAAAAAAAAAAAAAAAAAAAAAAAAAAAAAAAAAAAAAAAAAAAAAAAAAAAAAAAAAAAAAAAAAAAAAAAAAAAAAAAAAAAAAAAAAAAAAAAAAAAAAAAAAAAAAAAAAAAAAAAAAAAAAAAAAAAAAAAAAAAAAAAAAAAAAAAAAAAAAAAAAAAAAAAAAAAAAAAAAAAAAAAAAAAAAAAAAAAAAAAAAAAAAAAAAAAAAAAAAAAAAAAAAAAAAAAAAAAAAAAAAAAAAAAAAAAAAAAAAAAAAAAAAAAAAAAAAAAAAAAAAAAAAAAAAAAAAAAAAAAAAAAAAAAAAAAAAAAAAAAAAAAAAAAAAAAAAAAAAAAAAAAAAAAAAAAAAAAAAAAAAAAAAAAAAAAAAAAAAAAAAAAAAAAAAAAAAAAAAAAAAAAAAAAAAAAAAAAAAAAAAAAAAAAAAAAAAAAAAAAAAAAAAAAAAAAAAAAAAAAAAAAAAAAAAAAAAAAAAAAAAAAAAAAAAAAAAAAAAAAAAAAAAAAAAAAAAAAAAAAAAAAAAAAAAAAAAAAAAAAAAAAAAAAAAAAAAAAAAAAAAAAAAAAAAAAAAAAAAAAAAAAAAAAAAAAAAAAAAAAAAAAAAAAAAAAAAAAAAAAAAAAAAAAAAAAAAAAAAAAAAAAAAAAAAAAAAAAAAAAAAAAAAAAAAAAAAAAAAAAAAAAAAAAAAAAAAAAAAAAAAAAAAAAAAAAAAAAAAAAAAAAAAAAAAAAAAAAAAAAAAAAAAAAAAAAAAAAAAAAAAAAAAAAAAAAAAAAAAAAAAAAAAAAAAAAAAAAAAAAAAAAAAAAAAAAAAAAAAAAAAAAAAAAAAAAAAAAAAAAAAAAAAAAAAAAAAAAAAAAAAAAAAAAAAAAAAAAAAAAAAAAAAAAAAAAAAAAAAAAAAAAAAAAAAAAAAAAAAAAAAAAAAAAAAAAAAAAAAAAAAAAAAAAAAAAAAAAAAAAAAAAAAAAAAAAAAAAAAAAAAAAAAAAAAAAAAAAAAAAAAAAAAAAAAAAAAAAAAAAAAAAAAAAAAAAAAAAAAAAAAAAAAAAAAAAAAAAAAAAAAAAAAAAAAAAAAAAAAAAAAAAAAAAAAAAAAAAAAAAAAAAAAAAAAAAAAAAAAAAAAAAAAAAAAAAAAAAAAAAAAAAAAAAAAAAAAAAAAAAAAAAAAAAAAAAAAAAAAAAAAAAAAAAAAAAAAAAAAAAAAAAAAAAAAAAAAAAAAAAAAAAAAAAAAAAAAAAAAAAAAAAAAAAAAAAAAAAAAAAAAAAAAAAAAAAAAAAAAAAAAAAAAAAAAAAAAAAAAAAAAAAAAAAAAAAAAAAAAAAAAAAAAAAAAAAAAAAAAAAAAAAAAAAAAAAAAAAAAAAAAAAAAAAAAAAAAAAAAAAAAAAAAAAAAAAAAAAAAAAAAAAAAAAAAAAAAAAAAAAAAAAAAAAAAAAAAAAAAAAAAAAAAAAAAAAAAAAAAAAAAAAAAAAAAAAAAAAAAAAAAAAAAAAAAAAAAAAAAAAAAAAAAAAAAAAAAAAAAAAAAAAAAAAAAAAAAAAAAAAAAAAAAAAAAAAAAAAAAAAAAAAAAAAAAAAAAAAAAAAAAAAAAAAAAAAAAAAAAAAAAAAAAAAAAAAAAAAAAAAAAAAAAAAAAAAAAAAAAAAAAAAAAAAAAAAAAAAAAAAAAAAAAAAAAAAAAAAAAAAAAAAAAAAAAAAAAAAAAAAAAAAAAAAAAAAAAAAAAAAAAAAAAAAAAAAAAAAAAAAAAAAAAAAAAAAAAAAAAAAAAAAAAAAAAAAAAAAAAAAAAAAAAAAAAAAAAAAAAAAAAAAAAAAAAAAAAAAAAAAAAAAAAAAAAAAAAAAAAAAAAAAAAAAAAAAAAAAAAAAAAAAAAAAAAAAAAAAAAAAAAAAAAAAAAAAAAAAAAAAAAAAAAAAAAAAAAAAAAAAAAAAAAAAAAAAAAAAAAAAAAAAAAAAAAAAAAAAAAAAAAAAAAAAAAAAAAAAAAAAAAAACAAAAAAAAAAAAAAAAAAAAAAAAAAAAAAAAAAAAAAAAAAAAAAAAAAAAAAAAAAAAAAAAAAAAAAAAAAAAAAAAAAAAAAAAAAAAAAAAAAAAAAAAAAAAAAAAAAAAAAAAAAAAAAAAAAAAAAAAAAAAAAAAAAAAAAAAAAAAAAAAAAAAAAAAAAAAAAAAAAAAAAAAAAAAAAAAAAAAAAAAAAAAAAAAAAAAAAAAAAAAAAAAAAAAAAAAAAAAAAAAA